>NW_024103502.1:0-32456 GCF_003945595.2 Pipra filicauda | reverse complement strand
CAGGGCAAGGACCTGGAGGGCCCAGAGCAGGCCCAGGGGGTTGGCAGAGGAATGGGAGGTGACCTGGATCTGCTCAGCTCTGCAGTGACCCCCAGGAGAAGGGCCTGGGCTCTGGCAGGGATGTCCTGTGGCACAGGGGCTCAGGATCCAAGTTCAGAAAGCCAAGTGCCCATGGCAACAGGCAGAGCTGGTGCAGAGCCATCAGGGAGGGTCTAGAAATGCTGCTGGGAGGGGGTGGGAAAGCAGGAGGGGGGTGTGCAGCCTGCAAGGCCAGAGCAGCAGCAGGGCCAGGGCAGGACAGCCTGCAGGAGAGATGGCCAAGGGCTCTGGCAGGGCTGCAAGGCCCAAAGGCACCCAGGCCTTTGTCCCCTTGCCTCTGGCAGCTGCCTCTGCCACTCAGGCCACCACAAGCCACTTTCCTGGCAGGTTCTGCCCTTGGGTTCTGCCTCGCCCCTCCCTCAGCAGCCTGGCAGGGGTTGCCCAGGTTTGGGCCTTTGTTGTTCCTCCCCCTCCCATCCCAGTGCCCCCCAAACAGCCCTGAGCCAGCCGGGAGGGACAGGATCTGCTGGGCCAGGGCCTGGGGCTCAGCCCTTGGCCTTTGTGCTCCACAAAACCAAGGCAGGCTTTGCTCAGCATTGCAGGGGCCTGCCCAGAGCCTTTGTCTGCCTGCACTCCTGGCCTCCAAGGAGCTGCTCCAAGGAGTCCCTGGGGAGGCTTTGGCAGTGCCTGCCCTCAGTGGGGCCCAGCAATGCTTCAAGGCACTTGCAGTTTGGCTTCTGACTTCTTCAGCTGCTTCTTCAACTTTCTCTCAGTACCTCAGGATCATGGGCTGGGCTGCAAACACACTGTGGGGCTCATTAAAATGCAGAAATCCCTCAGGATCTCTTTGTCTTCCTTTAATTGTCTTCAAGGCAATTTCAAAACAAGTCTTCAAAATTTGTACTTTTTTTTTTAATTCAATAATGGATATTTTTAGTTCAGAGGAGAGGTGATCTTGATGCTGAGTGTCTCCTCAGGAGATCCACACTGACCCTGGATGATCATCCTTGCTCCTCACCCCCCAACCTCACCAGTTCTGACATGATTCATCTTGGACTGAGAACTGATGCAACTCCAAACACACTGTGGGACTCATTAAAATACTGAAAAACAAATTATTTTAAACACTGAAAAACAAATTATTTCCCTTCCTTTGATTGTTTTCAAGTCTTAAAGTCTTCCACAGCTAATTAGAGTTTTTTTGTACTTTAGCTAAGGAGGAAGATTTTAAAGTGGAAGTCACAAAAAATATATATTTTTTTGATGAAAGGGAATTATTTACACAATGCCTTGGGATGCAAGAAGATCAGGGCACAAAGGATTTGGATCCAAAGACAAGGGGGCAAAAGATGTTAGTAGCACCTAATCCTTGACCAATTGAACAGTTATCAAGTGATTCAAAAGCATTTCCTACAATTTTAACAGTGACTGAATTAGAGATTCACAACAACATTCCCACCACAGTCAATTCACACCCACACCCAGGCAGAGATGTGTGCACACATCAATCAATGGGTGTGGAAAGGTCCCTCTCCAAAATTCCTCTTTGTTGTCAGGGAAACACTCCCCCAAATCCCTTTGTGTTTGCCACCAGACAAGGGTCCCAGCTGGAGGAGTGTTTGTGGAGGGGGATCAGAATTGTCCTGGGCATCAGCGCCGCTCTTTGGAGTGTTGCAAACTGGAGGGTTCCCGAGCTGGGAGAGGCTGCCAGAGGTGTCCCACTGAGAGGGAGGTGCTGGGGAGCTGCCAGGGCCTCCCTCAGCCCCGCTGGGTGTGGGCTCACAAGGGGACTGGCTTTAGTTCTCTGCTGAATTTCCATCCTGGTGTCAGGAATGACTGGAGTTTCCAAACTATTTGGGAATTGTATCCAAACTGTTCCATTTGGGCTACCATTGAGGTAGGGAATGTTCCAAGGCTTTAATGGGATGACTGATTATCCTGTGTTCCCAAACTGTTCCACTCCAGATTGTTCCCACCTGTATCATCCAGGAGCACCTGGTCCAGTCCAGGGACACTTCCCCACACTCCTGGTCCAGTCCAGGGGCTCTTCATTGCTCAGCTGGTTTGGTCAAGGCTTGTCAGGAGCTCCTGAGATCATCGACCAGGCCTGAGGAGAATGGGGGGAGGATGCACCACCACAGAGGCTTCTAAGAAAGATGGGGACAAACTTTTTGTAGGGCCTAGATATGGCGTGATAGGACAAATAGTTTTCAATTAAAAAAAGGCAGTTTTGAAGTTGATATAACCAAGAATTTTTTTCACTGAGGGCGGTGAAACACTGGCACAGGTTGCCCAGAGAGGTGATGCCTCATCCCTGGAAACATTCAAGGTCAGGTTGGATGGAGCTCTGAGCAACCTGATGTAAGTGAACAGGGCCTTGCTCATTACAGGGGAGTTGGAATAGAAGAACTTCAAAGGTCCCTTCCTACCAAAACTCTTCCATCATTCTACTGGAGCCAAGGCTGACAAGGCTGACACAGGTTTCAGACCCAGCTGAGCATCCCCTTTGATGGCCCATCTGGCAGCTCTGCTACAAAGCTGCTGCAAAGAACCTCCAGACCTAAAGGAGCTAAAGGGCTTTGCTGCCTGGGGGGGTCTCTGCCACCGTGGGGGGCCTGGAGGCTTCAGGTGACTCTGATCTGCAGGAAGGACAAGGTGCTGAGGAAAACGTCCTTGGCTTTGGATTCCTGTGATCCAGGAACACTGTGAAAATCACTGGTCTGTTCCTTGGCTGCAGCATCAAAGGGATGACTAAGGGTTATCAAGCATTGGAACAGAATGTCCAGGGAAGTGGTTAAGCCACCACAGAATCATAGAATTGTTAAGGTTGGAAAAGACCTCTGAGATCATGGAGTGCAACCGTTAACCCAACACTGGCATCGTCACCACTGAACCGTGTCCCCAAGTGCCACAGCTCCATGTTTTTTGAACACTTCCAGGGATGGTGACAGTAAGACCCCAAGTTTGAGCTACGAGCTCAGCAAAGGGGTTTTACTTTGAAAAATATTCTGCCAACCACAGATTTGAAAAGGACCTTCAGTTCTTTTAATACCTTGAGAGAGATCACAAGGGAGAAGACACTGCACGTTTTCTCAAGTGGTCAAAAAACACACTTTTAATGGCAAACTTTAGAAAATAAGGGAGCTTGGCAAAAGGTTCTAGGGCAACATTGAACCAGAATAGAGCATTCCCCAAAGCACTGACTGATCCCAGGCCAACCCATCCCAGTCAGCTGGATGGTTTATTGACAATGTGTCCCGAGGGGCGGCACCTCCGATGCCACAGAAACCCCTCCCCCTGGATTAGGAAACCTTTGGAATTCAGGAGCTGTTCCAGCGGAGCATGAAAATGAACAGCAACTTTCCCAAAGCCCAGACCCCGGCAGAACAAAGGCAGGCCCCATCAGTGTCAGAGCAAAGGTCCCCCATCCCTGTGTCCCTGTGGCCGCTGAGGCGGCAGCGCAGGCCCGAGGCGGTGCCGGGTCCCGGTGCAGCCGGGGCAGAGCGGCGGCTGCGCGAGCGGCAACCCCGGCGGTGAGTGCGGCAGCCCCGTGGGAGCGGCGGCTCCGGGCACAGACGCCGGCGGCAGCCGCTGTGGCGGCGGAGCAGCGACTCCGAGGCGCTGCAGGAGCGCCGGCTCCGCTCGCGGGCGCCGGCAGTGTTGGGAAGCCGGTCCCGGGCGGCTGCGGGGCAGCGCGGGCCAAAAGCGGCAGCGGCGGCGGCCTCGTGGCAGCGGCGGCTCCGGGCAGACACGGCCCCGCTCCAGCGCTGCCGCCTCAGCGGCGCTCAGGGGACGGCGCGGCGGCTCCGGGGGCAGGGCCGGGGACTCCCTCTCGGGGCAGCCCCGGGCACCAAAGAGGACCAGGGCCCGCCGTGTTCTCAGCTCGCTTCTCTGCAGTTCTCACGGCATCGGAGCACAGCAGGGGATGGGGAAATTGAGCTCAACCGCAACAGGAGCTCCTGGAACCGAGTGGCCATTGGGACACTGCAGGGCCTCCTGGAATCCAGGGGCCGGTGGGACACTGGGGAGCCTCTTGGAGCCAAGGGAACCCTGGGATGTTTTGAAACATGGTGGAATCAAGGAGCCACTGTGACACTGCGAGGCCTCATGGAACCAAAAGAACTCTGAGAGTTTTTGGAACCTTAGGGAATCAAGGGGCCATTTCTGGCAGGATAATACCTAAAAAATGGTCAGAGAATGCAAACAATGCAAGCTCTCTGTGGTGAGTTACTGCTGGTGTCAAAGTGCTGTTTTTAATGTTGAATTATGCTAAACCCCAAATGCTTCCTGAAACTTCAAACACACATCCTGCTTTTTGAAGCAGGATTTGACAGAGAAGCTGCTCCCTGGCCTGCAAATATGTCTGGCACTCAAACCCTTGATAACTATAAAAGCCCCGTCGAACTTTCCTGTGGCAGATTCTTCCCCAGACTTCCTTGAAATGCATGGAGCTTCTGCCATGAAGCAGGGACAGCTCTTCATGGTCACTGCCCAGGGGTTAAGTGAAAGAGAGAGAACTACCCCCTGTCCTTGTGGGCTGAGTTACCTCAATCTCTGCTTCAGGATTGTTTCTTTTTGCTGGCTTTGATGCAATTGCTTTAATAGAATGACTTTGATAGACTGCACTGTCCTATCTTACACTATACTACCAGGAGGTTTTGACTTTTTTAATTTGAAGTAAATAATTCTCTTTAAGGTCTTTCATCTGTTCACTTGTCTGATCAATTGTCTGTTCATTTGTCATAATAAATAATTCATTTTATAAAAATATTTCTGATTTGCCATCACTAAAACCTGCAGGACAAAGTGATTGAATCACACCTCTATAGTTCCTTCAATCTAAACCAAACTCTGAGCCTGAGATTGGATCCAGTCACAGCCAGGCTCCTCTCTGAGAAGGAATTTAGAAAGCAAGGGGGTCCTTTCTGCACCTTGTAGCTCAACGAGACGGCTTCTGCCATCAACTTTGTCTGAGCCTTCCACCCCCCAGCCCCAAGCCGTGACACAGGGGCATGTCTTGTCCATGCAGGGCAAACCTGGACTCCTGAGCTGGTCATTTGCTGTCCCTCCTTGGAGGGAAGAACAAGCCCAATGGCCTGGGGTGAGAGGCCAGTGCTGGGAGCGGCGCTGGCTGTGCCAGGGCACTGCTGGGTGCCCCCACCCTGAGCACTCCCCCCCTTGTGCTGGTCACTGCTGGTTTCCTCTGCAGGGCGTTGTGTTGGGCACATCCTGGGGAGCAAAGTGGAAAGCAGATGGAAGCTTTGAGGCCCTGGCCTGAGGAGATGCCCCTGCAGGATGGCAGTGCTGCTGCAGAGGTCAGCTCTGTGCCAGCAGTGCCCGTGGCTGTCCCTGCCTGCAGTCCCTGGACAGTCCTGCAGCAGGACTGGCACCGACTGCCAGAGCACTGAGGCCTCCAACAACACAGGGCTCTGCAGGACAGGGTGGAAGGGAAGGGAGAGGAGGCCATGGAGGAGAAGGGCTGCTGCTCCCTGGCACTGCTGCTCTGCTGGGACTCTTTTCTGGCCCAGCTGTGCACAGAGGTACCGACCCTGCAGCTGCAGAGAAGTCAGAGAGGAAAGATGTCAGGCAAACAAGTCAATGCACAGTTCTTTATTTGGTTTAAGCACACAGTGAGTACAATTTGTACAGCCTGTGGGCCAGACTAGAAAGGAAAACACTGAATTGAAAAGGGTGGGTTTTTTTATATATATATATATATATATATATATATATATCTTTATACGTATATATTTATATATATAAAGATTTTTTGGTGTGAAGAAATTCTTACAAAAATAACACCCCTACCAGGAGCAAAAAATAGAGAAGCTGTCGTGAGCCTTTAATGAAACACAGAACAGGACTGGCCTTTAATGAGGTACATAACATGCAGAAGAAGGAGAGTTTATTGCTTCTGAAAAACACCCAGTTATGAGTTTCCTGAGGGCATCCTTGAGCTCCTGGTTCCTCAGGCTGTAGATGAGGGGGTTCAGTGCTGGAACCACAACGGAGTACAGAACTGACAGAGCCAGATCCAGGGATGGGGAGGAGATGGAGGGGGGCTTCAGGTTGGAAAATATGCCACTGTTGAGGAAGAGGGTGACCACGGCCAGGTGAGGGAGGCACGTGGAAAAGGCTTTGTGCCGTCCCTGCTCAGAGGGGATCCTCAGCACAGCCCTGAAGATCTGCACATAGGAGAAAACAATGAAAATGAAACAACCAAAACAAAAACAAACACTAACCACAATGAGCCCCAGTTCCCTGGTGTTGGAGTGTGAGCAGGAGAGCTTGAGGATGTGTGGGATTTCACAGAAGAACTGGCCCAGGGCATTGCCCTGGCACAGGGGCAGGGAAAATGTATTGGCTGTGTGCAGCAGAGCAGTGAGAAAGCCAGTGGCCCAGGCAGTTGCTGCCATGTGGGCACAAGCTCTGCTGCCCAGGAGGGTCCCGTAGTGCAGGGGTTTGCAGATGGCAACGTAGCGGTCATAGCACATGATGGTGAGGATATAATACTCTGCTGAGAAGAAGAATAGAAAGAAAAAGAGCTGTGCAGCACATCCTGTGTAGGAAATGGTTGTGGTGTTCCAGAGGGAATTGTGCATGGCTTTGGGGACAGTGGTGCAGATGCAGCCCAGGTCTGTGAGGGAGAGGTTGAGCAGGAAGAAGCCCATGGGGGTGTGCAGGTGGTGGTCGCAGGCTACGGCGCTGAGGATGAGGCCGTTGGCCAGGAGGGCAGCCAGGGAGATGGCCAGGAAGAGCCAGAAGTGCAGGAGCTGCAGCTCCCGCCTGTCTGCCAATGCCAGGAGGAGGAACTGGGTGAGGGAGCTGCTGTTGCACATTTGCTGTTCCTTAGGACAGGGTCTGTTCAGAAAAGGAAAGCACAGGGAACAATTAAGGCAGCTCCCTCTCAGCAAAGCCAGTGCAGTTCTCAGGGAAATCCCCTCCAAGTCAAGGCCTTTCTTTTCCCTGGTTTGTGCTCTCTGAGGGTGCTGTGAGGAGCAGGAGCTCTGCCCATGTGCTGCTGAGGACTCAGCTTTGCTCTGCTGCAGTGCAGACATGGAACTGGTTTGGGACAGCTCTCACGATCACAGGGGATGTCACATGGAACCCAGCTTTGATGGAAGAGTTCAATTCCTGTTCTGTTGTCTTGGAGCAATTTGGGCTGCAGGAGAGAGGCACAGTGTATCCTTAAAATAATTTTGACTGGATTTTTTGGTTACAGTCATAAGACCTGGGAGTGCTTTTTTAGGGGCAAATTTTTCTGATGACAAATCTGAAGAGTGTTGAGCCAGGACAGGCAGAAGGGCTGAGCTCTCCATTGCTTATTGCAGGGCCAGGAGAGCTGCAGTGCCTCTCAGCCTGTTTCCCATCTACCCTGCACTGTCCCTTGGGCTGCCTTGAAGATGACCTCACACACAGATTCCTCTTTGAAAACCCCACCAAGATCTGTGCTGAGAGCAGGGCAGTGTTGCTTGAAAGGGCAGCTCTGGGAAGTGTCCCCTGTGCCAGCCCAGAGGTGCAGCTGTGCTGGACAGAGCAGGACAGGAGCCCTCCTGCAGAGAAGCCAAGGGCTGGGACAGGAGAGTGCCCACCCCCAAGGGAAGGCTCAGCACTGCCCAGGATCCTGTGCTCATTTCTGAGACTGCCTGAAATATTCATCTCTGAGAGTAAAAGAGTTGGAATTCCAGTGCAGCCTCCTGACCTGAGAGAACAATGTCTCTGCTACAATGCCTGAGCAGGAAACACACCTCAGCACTAATTCCTTTCCTGTAGCCCCTGTCTTTTGTGAGCTTTGCAAAACATTCTCCATTCAATAAGGTGTAGTGGTGTGGAGCTGTGAGCAGGTCTGACCCTGCAACAGCGAGACATGGAAAAGATCCTCCCTCAGCTGCCAGGTTTGCTCCTTGCCCACAGCCCTTGTGCCCCAGCCCTGGAGCAGCTCACCGGGCCGGCTGAGAGCTGCCCCTGGCAGGCAGCAGAGTCCCTGCCCAGCACAGCGCCCTGGGCTGCAGGACCCTGCTCTGCCCCACAGCCCTGGGCACCCCTGGCTGCACCCCCGGCTTCACAGCTCTGCCAAAGTGCCCCAAAACAGCCCCTGCTCACCCATCCCATCAGCTGGGGCTGGGCCAGCTTTAGGAGATGCCTCCAGGAGCTGCCCCTGCACTGCCCTGCAGCCACAGACTCACCATGTGCAGCCCTGCCAAGATTCCTCCTGCAGGGAGCTCTCAGCCATCCTGCCAGTGCTGAGCCCCTTGAAGCTCTGTCTGTGCCCTGCTGGTGTCCCTGAGCTGGCCTGGCAGTGCCCTCAGCCCTGCTGGGCTGTGCAGAGGAGCTGCTCCTGGGCAGAGCTGTCTCTTTGAAGCTCTTCTTGCTTGCCAGGAGCTGCCTGTGTGCCAGGAGCCCGGCCCAGCTCAGCAGCACAGCAACAGCCCCAGGCATTTCATGACCCTCAGGGGGGTTGATGTTGTTTACATGAGGCTCAGTCCCTGAGAGGAAGTTCAAACAACTTTTCAAGAACTCAAAATGAGACTAAAACACTGAAGTTTCTTGTAGTGCTAATGAGTCTCACTGAGAACGTGTGCCCATGTCCCAGTTAGAGCAGAAATCTGCAGACAGTGATGACAAGGATGGACAAGCAAGGGAAAGGTGGCTCTGATGCTGAACAAACCTTGACTTGTTTCCTTAATCCAAAGGGACCAAACCCTGACCTCCATCCCCTGGGAAGGCAGATCCTGTCCCTGCCTCATTCCTCAGGGCTCTTCCTGGGGCCCTGGGATGTGGGATGTGCAATGCCAAGGGCAGGCCCATGGGGTGGCACCTGCCAGGCTGCTGAGCAGGGACAAGGAGGCCATGAGGCCCCAGGGCTGCAAGGGGCACTCCCCTCCTCCTGGCCTCAGGGGCACAGACAGCAGCCATGGCCAAAGGCCTGCAGAAGGTGGCTCTGGCAGGGCCTTTCAGCTTCTCCCCCTCCCTGTCTCCTCTCCAGCCCAGGCTGTCCTACGGTGTCCATGCCCTGCCCCTTTCCCTGCAGGCTGTCGTCATCCCCCCGGCTGCCCCACCTGGCTGGCACCTTCCTGCACTGACATCTCTGCGTCCTCCCTGGCTCTTCCTGCACACACAAAGCCTTGGCCTCATCCAGACTCCCCCTGGGTGATGTGTTGCAGCACAGCACTGCTCTTGGAGGAAAATTCTTTTCTCCTTGTGCCAGCCTGGACCTCCCCAGCTGCACTTGGCATTAATTCTTTCTTTCTCATGCTGTTTTCTGCTACAACAAAAGCATCCACCCTCTCTGAAGCGACTCTTCAAGCACTCCCAGGGTTCTTTTATGCTGTCCTGTGTCTGCACACCACTGAACCCACCACTCCTTTGCCCCTGTGGAGTGGTCATATGTTTGAGACCTCCAAACCCCTTCCTGGGACATCTCTGAGCACTCTCCAAGGTGTCTGCAGATGAAAACATGGTCTGAGATAGTCACAGGGATAAGTTTTACCAAGGCCTGGAGTGGCAGAACATGGGGAAATGGCTTTGAACTGAAATAGGGGAGCTTTATATTGGATAAAATGAAGAAATACTTACCAATGGGGCTGGCAAGAACTGCAACAGAAGAGGATGTCCCATCCCTGGATTTTTGCAAAGTCAGGAACTTTGAGCAGCCGGAATTAGTGAAGATGTCACTCTCCATGTCCAGGGACTTGGACCACCTGAGCTTTTATGTCCCTTCCAATCCAAACCATTCTGTGATTCTTTGAGTCCCAAACTCCTTCTCCAAAGAATTTCTATGGCTAGACATGAATTACCATGGCTTTGGAGAAGCCATTGTAAATTCAAAAGGAAAAAAACCAATTCAAATAAAGTTCCAACATCTCTGTGTGAGAGTTTCACCAAATGGGTCAATGGCAGAGCCTCCCAGGATGATCTTGCCAGTTGAAGATGGGGGATTCTGTCTGGGGTCTGATACCTATGATGGGCAAGAAGATTAAGCACATTTGGGGACTGTGCCAGACTTGCCATGGGATCTCTAGAGAAGAACTAAAGGAAGGGAAATGGTGGGATCACAGTGGTTTGTGAAGGAATGGGCATGAGAAAACAGAGAGAAAAGGGATGAAAAGGCTGGTCATGAAACAGGAGGATGCTCAAGACACTTCCCAGGCCATGACCTGACAATGATCCCCACAGCCTGTCCCCTTTTCTTAAGAACTCCATTGCCAAGAAGTTTCTGTGGGGAGGGACCTCTCTGCTCCTGGCACAGATTGTGGCCCAAGGTCCAGCCCCAGCAGTGGGAAATACTAACAGTAAACTCCTGAGTTCTTTGGGGCACCCAGACTGATATTTGTATGTGGGTGGGTGGGTAGGTGGGTTGGAAGCACAAAACAGTGATGAAAATGCAAAGCTCAACCCGCGATGGGGCCCGTGGGGATCAGAACAGACACAGAAATCAGATGAAAATCCTGTGGTTTGTGTTGCCATAGCATTGGGGAGGAACGTGGAGTGGGGTAGGAGCTGTGTGGTCTCGTTCTTCTCCTTGATACCCAGAGATGTTTTGTAAAAACCAAGTGCACCACCTACCAAGAAATATCCTGTACAAGGTGTCCACAAAAGAAATGGAAGGTTAAATCACAGCACATTGCATAACCCTGGTTAATAAGGTATAAAATGTAGCCTGACTTTGTCCCTAAGTGGGGGATGAGAATTGGACCCAACATGTGCAGGGACAGAGGGAGGGGTTTGTCCCCCTGGCCCTGCCCAGAAGGGACACCTTTCAGGAAGGGTTGTGGCCTTGGCTGTGCTGAGGGTTGCCCCGGGCAATGCAGCTTGGGATTGCAGTGGCACTGTCAGGGCTCTGCAGAGCTCCTGGCAGTTCCTGCCTTTGTCCCCAGCAATGCCAGAGACCTGCAGGGGTTGCAGTCAAACACTTGTGCTCTTTGGGACCCCGCCTGGCTCTGCTGAATGTCAGCAGGCCTGGAGTTCCCAGACTGTTCCTGCATCCAGGGTCGGGCCTGCAGTGACGTTTGTGCAGCATTCAATTGGGGCAGTGGCAGGATGGCCATGGATCCATTCCTGCACAAACACAATGGGGCTCCATCCCAGGCAGGGAAGGGCTTCAGGGAGGAGGAGAGCACGTCTGGGCAGGAACCTGCTGAAATCCCCGAGGGACAAATGGCAGTGTCTGCCCCTGCAGGGGACTCAGCCTGGCCATGGCACAGCTGGAGCTGCCTGGCTGGGAGCAGCCCTGTTAGAAGTTGTGGGTGGGCAGGGAGCTGGGCAGGAGGCAGCCGTGTGCCCTGGCAGCAAGGGAGGCCAAGAGCACCCTGGGCTGTGGCACCAGCACATCAAGGACGGGCATTCTCCAGCTCACTGTGGCTGAGGAAAGCTGAGGAAAGAGCTGGGATGTTTATAAATTGTATTGAGTTTAAATTTTGTTTGTGGGCAATGAAGAGAAACTTTCTGTGACTCTAAGTCTCATCAGTTCCAGCCCTCCCAAAGAACACAAACCTGAGGAGTTGTGGTTCCCACTCCAGTGGCACTTGGAGCTCCCTCCTTACCCAGAACACAGAGCTCCCTTGTCCCACAGAGTCCTTGGAAATGGAGGATTAAGGACACAGGACAGGCTGTGGGGACCAGTTGGAAGGTATGGTCAGGGCTTTGGGGTGGTTGTGACCCATTTGTTGAACCTCCCCCAACTGGCCTGGACCCATGGATCCAGCCTGTCCAGATCCCTCTGCAGAGCCTTCCTGCCCTCCAGCACATCAACACTCCCCCCAGCTTGGTGTGCCCTGGGAACTGCCTGAGGCTGCACTCGATGCCCTTGTGCAGATCACTGAGAAAGAGATTGAAGTGCCCTGAGCCCAGTGCTGAGCCCTGGGAACACCCCTGGATGGAACTCCATTGCCCACCACTCCTTGGGCCTGGCCATCCACACAGATGCTTGCCCAGTGAACAGATGCTGCAGAAGGTGTTTGATAAAGGTCCTGTAAGCCCAGAATATTGGGATGAGTGCAGATTTAGCTCCTCACAGCATCGAAATTCATTCCCTTTCTCCCTTTTCCTACCTTTGTGGATTGAGGGAACTTGTGACTTCAGTGTGTGACTCACTGTGTGCAAAGGGCAAATATGGACAGAATTCACATGGGCTGTGATGCCAATTTGTGCCCCCAAAAAAGGCGCGGAAGAACTGCTCAGAGACAGAATTTTCAGTCTATAAGCAGGAGGTATTTATTTACGGCCGGGGAGCGGCCGGGGAGCAGCCAGGTCGCCCTGGACAGCCTACTCCAACGAGAAAATTACAATTTGAGCTTTTTATACACTTTTTGCCAAGCAATTACATCACATATTATGAATATTCATTACATTGCAACATCTGCTTTTAATATTCATAACAGGCGGAGTTGAGGCGGAGTTAGAGGTGTGGTCTTTAATTTGGGGAGCACTTCGGTGGTAGTTCCGTTCTTCCTTCATCATGAACCTGCTGTCCTCACCATCATCCTCCTCATAAACTTTTGAACCTTCCCTAATTTGGGTAGTTTCCTTGTGCATTTGGCAGGGATTTCCAGTGTCTGGCAGAAGTTCCTGATTTCTTGGCTTGTCCCTTTTCTTATCTCCCTTTGTTTTCTTCCATATGTCCTTTTTTGTGTGTGCTAGCATTTCTAGTTCTCTCCGTTCATGCCCATGTTCCCTCATATCAAGGTGTCCTGTATCCTAGTGGATTTATTGCCTCCACTGTTTCCTAATACTGAGCTCTATGTGCTTTGCTGAAAGCCTGCATTTGTGCTTAACTCTCTCTAATCCTTACATTGCTTTACTAAATTCACTTCTCAGGTGTTACCTGGCTGTTGTCTCTGTAGCTCTACATCTCCCCCTGACGTGGCAGAGCACACAAACTGCCCATCCCTGTGTCTCTTTCTCCACTGGCTGTTCTTTGGTTTGGCCCAGAAACCTCCTGAGGTCCCTTCCAGGATGAGTCCCAGTGCACTGCCCTGCACCGTGGGCCTTCCCTTCCTGATGCAGCCTCTGTGGGGCAGCAGAGCTGGGTCAGTGCAGGGACAGGGCTGGCTCTGACAGGGGCCATGAAGCCACTGCCAGGAGGTGACAGCAAGGACAGTTTGCAAAGAACAAATTTAGATAGGGTGCCTTTGTTGGAATCAAGGGGGTCATTGTGACACCAGAGAAAGTCAGGGAATCAATGAGCTGTTGTGAGACTTCAGGGTCTCATGGAACCAAAGGAACCCTGGGATAGTTAGGAACCTCATGGAGTCAAGGGTCTATTGAGACCCTGCGATGCTCATGGAACCAGAGGAATTCTGGGAGAGTGTGGAACTTCATGGAATCAAAGAGCCACTCTGACACTGGAGGGCCTCCTGGATCTGAAGGAAACCTGGGAGACTGCAGAATCTCCTGGAATCAAGTGGCCAGTGTGACACGGGGGACCTCCTGGAAGCAAAGAAACCCTGGGACATTTTGGAACTTCCTGGGATCAATGGGTCATTGTGACACTGGGGAACCTGATGGAATTGTGTGGCCATTGTGACATTGCAGGGCCTCATGGAATAAAAGGAAACCTGGGACACTGGGAAACCACATGGGATCAAGGGGTGCTTGTGACCCTGCAGGACCTGATGGAACCAAGGGAAGCCTGGGACACTGAGGAATCTCGTGGAACCACGTTGGGCGCCATCTGCCACGGCTCCAGTGTAAAAGGAAACCTGGGACGTGACACTTTGTGACCCTGCAGAATGGCACAGAATCAACATTGTGTCACTGCAGGGCTTCATGGAACCAAAGGAATCCTTGGACACTGTGGAACCTCCTAGAAACAAAGGGCCACTGTGACACTGAAGAACCTCATGGAATCAAGGGGCCATTGTGACACTTTTGGGCCTTGTGGATCCAAAGGAATCTTGGGATGCTGTGGAACCTCATGGAATCAAGGGGCCATTTTGACACCATGGAAACTCATGGAATCAAGAGTCCATTCTGACTCTGCAGGGCCCAGGGAAGCAAAGGAATCCTGGGACACTGTGGAATCTCACAGAATCAAGGGAACAATGTGACCCTGCGGAGTGTCGTGGAGATGAAGAAGCCCTGGGAGACTGGAACCTCATGGAATCAAGGGACCGTTGTGACAGTGCAGGTCCTCATGGAACCAAGGGAAAATGGGGACACTGTGAAAACTCATGGCATCAAGGGGCCATTTTGACATGCAGGGCTTCCTAGAACCAAAGGAAGCCTGGGACGTTTGGGATCGTCCTGGAATCAAGGGGCCATCGGGACACTGCGGAACCTCCTGAAAGCAGAGGAACCCTGAGACTGTGCAGAACCTGATGGCAGAAAGGAGCCCTCGTGACACTGCAAAACCTCGTGGAATCAAGGGGCCACGGCTTCACATCTGGGTCTCATGGAACCAAAGGAATCCTGGGACACTGGGGAAACTCATGGAAGCAGGGAGAGCCTGGGACACTGTGGAGCCTCATGGAATCAAGGGACCATCGGGACACTGCAGGACCTTGTGGGGCCAAAGGAACCCTGGGTTGCTGCAGAACCTCACGGAGGTGGGAAGCTGCTGTGTGGGGGCCCCCACGACGAGTGGCTGAGGCTGCTGAAGGAGAAGCCAATTTGCAGAAGTGGGAGCCGTGGGCAATGCCACTGAGCCCCCTTGCCATGGTCAGTTACCATGGAAACCTCACACAGTCCTGTTGCTATGGTCGGTTACCATGGCAACCATCATACAGTTGTGCTGCTACAGTCAGTTACCATGGAAAAAAATCATACATTCCTGTCGATATGCTCAGTTACCATGGCAACCCTCATACATTCCCATTGCTATGGTCAGTTACCATGGCAACCATCACACAGTTGTGTTGCTACAGTCAGTTACCATGGCAACCAGTATACATTCCTGTCGATATGCTCAGTTAACATGGCAACCCTCATACATTCCCATTGCTACAGTCAGTTACCATGGACACCATCATACATTCTCTTTTCTATGGTCGGTTACCATGGTAACCATTATACACTGCCACTGCTATGGTCAGTAACCATGGCAACCATCACATATTCTTATTTCTATGGTTGGTTACCATGGCAACCATCATAAAACCCTATTGCTACAGTCAGTTACCATGGCAACCAGCACACATTCCCATTGCAATGATCAGTTACCACGGCAACGATCACACATTCCCATTGCTATTGTTGGTTACCATGGCAAACATCATAAATTCCCGTTGCTATAATCAGTTACCATGGCAGCCATCATACAGTCGCATTGCTATGGTCAGTTACCATGGCAACCAGCATACATTTCCATTGCTAGTGTCAGTTTCCATTGCAACCATCATACTTCCCGACGGCTACAATCGGTTACCATGGCAACCACCATACATTCCCGTTTCTACAGTCGGTTATTATGGCAACCACCATACATTCCTGTCACTATGTTCAGTTACCATGGCAACCATCATACGTCCCACTACCACAGTCAGTTACCATGGCAACCATCATCCATTCCCATTGCTATGGTCAGTTACCATGGCAACCATCATACAGTTGCGTTGCTACAGTCAGTTACCATTGCAGCCAGCATATATTTCCGTTGCTACAGTCAGTTACCATGGCAACCATCGTACGTCCCACTACTACAGTCAGTTACCATGGCAACCATCATATATTTCAATTTCTAAGGTCAGTTACCATGGCAACCATCATAAATTCCCGTTGCTACAGTTGTTTACCATGACAGCCATTATACATTCCTGTTCCTATGCTGAGTTACCCTGACAACGATCATACCTCCCGATAGTATGGTTGGTTACCATGGCAACCATCATACATTCCCTTTACTACAGCCAGTTACCATGGTAACCATCATACATTCCCGTTGTTACAGTCAGTTACCATGGTAACCATCATACATTCCTGTTGTTACAGTCAGTTACCATGGTAACCATCATACATTCCCGTTGTTACGGTCAGGTACCATGGCAACCATCATACGTTCCCGTTGCTATAGTCGGTCACCAAGGCAACCATCATACTTCCCACTGCTACAATTAGTTCCCATGGCAAACAGCACACATTCCCATTGCTATGCTCAGTTACCGTGGCAACCATCATACATTCCCATGGTACAGTTGGTTACCATGGAAACCATCATACATTCCCATTGCTATGGTTGGTTACCATGACAACCATTATAAATTCCAATTGTTATGGTCAGTTACCATGGCAAACATCATACTTCCCACTGCTACAGTCAGTTACCATGGCAACCATCATACATTCCCATTAGTATAGATGGTTACCATGGCAACCATCATACATTCCCATTGCTACAGTCAGTTACCATGGCAACCATCATAGTTACATTGCTATGGTCAGTTACTATGGCAACCATAAAACATTCCCATTCCTATGGTCAGTTACCAAGGCAACCATCACACATTCCCATTGCTACAGTTGGTTACCATGGCAAGCAGCATACATGCTCATTGCCATGGTTGGTTACCACGGCAACCATCATATATTCCTGTTTATACCGTCAGTTACCATGGCAAACAGCCTAACTCCCAGAGGTACGGTCAGTTACCATGGCAACCGTCATACTTCCCACTGGTACAGTCAGTTACCATGGCAACCATCATACATTCCTGTTGCTATGATCAGTTACCATGGCAACCGTTCTACATTCCAATTCCAGTTACCATGTCAAACATCAGAAATTCCTGTTTCTACAGTCAGTTACCATGGCAACAATCATACATTCCCATTGCTACAGTTGGTTGCCATGGCAACCATCATACTTTCCATCGCTATGCTCAGTTACCATGGCAACCATCATACATTCTCATTGCTACAGTTGGTTGCCATGGCAACCATCATACTTTCCATTGCTATGGTCAGTTACCATGGCAACCATCATACATTCCCATTGCTACAGTTGGTTGCCATGGCAACCATCATATGTTGCCATCGCTACGGTCAGTTACCATGGCAACCATCATACATTCCCATTGCTATGGTCAGTTACCATGGCAACCATCATAGAGTCCCATTGCTATGGTCAGTTACCATGGCAACCACCATACATTCTACATTCCCATCACTACAGTCAGTTTCTATGGTAACCTCTTGGTTCCTCTTGGACAGAAGCAGATGCAGATGAGCCTCCCTGTTGTCCACCAACCTGCCAGCTGTGCTCTAAAGGCCTGTGTCCCAAGGGCTGTCTTCACCAAGACCCTGCACAAACCTCTGGGACTCTTTGCATCCTGTCCTGGTGCCTTTCCAGTGAATTCCAGGGTTATCAAAGCCAACTGGAATGGGCTCTTTGTCTCACTCCACAAGGTCACCCAAACCACTCTCTCCTCTGACCCTCACCCACAAAAGTTCACCCAATTCCTTCATCCCCCAGAGCAGCTCCACAGGTCCAAGAAGCTCCTTCCTGCTGAGGACACCTCTCTCCTGCTCTTTCTCTCCTGGGTCTCCTTGGCCTTCTCTCCCAGCCCATCACAGCACCAAAACCTGGGAACTGTCTCAGCAGGCCTGGGCTGTTATTGCCTGCAAGTGGAAGGAAGAGAGACTTGGGGCTGCAGCTCCTCCTCCTGTGCCCCACATGCAGGGCATTGGGGCCTGTCTGGCTGCAGCCCCTCAGCGGGGGCACCGGGGTCAGAACAGACTTGCAGTGGGCAAAGCTGCTCTGAAAGCCCCGAGAGCTGGGCTGGGCAGAGGCTTTGCTGACAATGGCCTTGGGGGGGGACGTGCTGGGACTCAGGCCCAGGGGGAAAATCCCAGGCCTGATCCCTGAGGAGATCAGCACATGCTGCTGAAATGCTGGGGGAGAGCAGAGCCAGCAGAGGGAGGGAACAAGTGTGGACAGCCTGGGCTGATGGGATTTGGACTCGTGCCTGGCCCGGCCTTGGCTGGGCAGAGAAGGGACAGCCTTTGTGTCCCTGCAGGGCTGGGATTCACTCCCTGCCCCAAAGGCCCCCAGTGTGTCTGAGAAGCCCTGGGTGGTGCCTGTCCCACAACTGCTGGGAATGGGGACGGGCTTCCTGCACAGGCCCTGTGCTGTCCAGGGCAGCTGCTGCACTTGTGCTGCAGAGCCCTGGCACCTCCCCTGGCACTACAGGCCCCTCTTTGGCTGTTCAATCCAGGCTCAGCTGCCCTCAATTAGGTTCAGCATTGAAGGGACGTCCAGGAGACAACTGCCATTGTACTCTGAGCACATGTAGAAAATACCCTGATAAAGAACAGGGGAGAGACCTCTCTCCCTGTGCCACCTGACTCCATTTGATCACCTGAGCACCTCTAGGGGCTGCTCTGGACAGAAGGAACAGTGACAGGTTCCCCTGTCCTACATGTGGGTACTTTCTGCCACTCAAGTTGGCCAAAGCAATGTCCCAGCAGCCTCCAAGAAGATCCCACAGCTGCTGCCCTGTCCCTAGGAACTGCTCCATTGGAGCCTGCAGTTCCCAGCAGGAATCTCGGTCACCTCTGGCCCCTCAGAAGGAACCAGGGGTTTGTGTCCCAGCAGGTCACTCCTGGCTTTGGTCTTCCTTCATTCCCATGGGAACTGGGACAAGGAGTCACCTGCAGGGGCCTGTTTTGGGCCCACTGAGCTGGGGCAGGAGGAATCCCAGCCCATGGGGGTTGTGCAGGGAGCTGAGTGTCCTTCTGGCTCCAGGTCTGCAGAGCCACAAGGAGACACCTCTGTTGACTCAGCTGAGTCCCTTCCCTCATTGGGGTGAAGGAGATCCCTCCTGGGCACTGTCTGGGTTTCCTGTCTAATGATGGGACATGAAAAGGGGACTCTTGAACTCTGTGTGTGTTTGGAGAAATGACAGTGCTGAAAGAAGTGTCTGTGCCCAGCTGAGAGAAGGAACATCATTATTTCCTTCAGCTGTGTGCCAGCAGGTTCCCCTGGAGCCCCAGGGACAGCTGGAGGAGCCCAGAGGGGCAGAGAAAGGGCTGCCTGGGGCTGTTGCTGTGCTGCTGAGCTGGGCCGGGCTCCTGGCACACAGGGAGCTCCTGGCAACCAAGAAAAGCTTCAAAGAGACAGCTCTGCTGGTGAGCAGCTCCTCTGCACAGCCCAGCAGGGCTGAGGGCTCTGCCTGCAGCACCCAGGGCACAGGAGAGAAGGCAGAGAGATGAGAGGTAGCCTGGGCTGGGAGGTGACTGAGCTCTCACCACAGGAGAAACCTTCCCAGGATTTGAAGGAAGAATTCTCTGGCTGTAGGAAAGTTCAGCTTCCCTTCCTGGAGGCATCTCCTCAAGCTGGCACATCCCACAGCTTCCAGGATCTCTCAGGAGGACTCTCCCAGTTGCTGCAGTGTAGGGGAAGTGGCCATATGGCAGAGCAGGGCAGGAGCTGCAGGCAGCAAGGGCAGAGAGGAGAAGGGAGCAGGAGGTTCAAGGGATCCTGGGCTGGGAGGACAGGGCAGAGCTGCTCAGGGCAGGAACCTTGCCAGCCCTTTGGCACGGTCAGGCTGTGGCTGCAGAGCAGTGCAGGTGAGTTCCTGCAAGTGCCTCTGCCAGCTGCCAAATGGCAGCAGTGGCAGGAGCTGTCAGGATGGCTCTGCTGGATTTGCTGGGGTGCCGCAGGAGAAGCTGCTGCAGAGCAGGACTTGCTGCTGCCCCCTCAGAGGCCCAGGGCCAGAAGGTTCCCTGTGCCAGGGCTGGCTGGGGGGTGGGAAGGTGGGGGTGCAGCCAGGGGTGCCCAGGGCTGTGGGGCAGAGCAGGGTCCTGCCCCCAGGGCTCTGTGTGCTGGGGCAGGGACTCTGCTGCCTGCCAGGGGCAGCTCTCAGCCTGGCCAAGGAGGTGCCACGGCCCTGCAGGGAGAAGGGGTGGGTGGAAGGAGTGACCCCTCAGGGCAGGGCAGGGCTGGGCAGGGCCCTTCAGCTGCAGGCTCAGGGCTCCTCACAGCTTCAGCTCCACCTCCTGCCATTTCCAGGGGCCCTTCTCAGGAAGCACATCCCCCCAGAACAACTCCCCCTTCCCAGCCACCACAGGCTGTCTGGGATCTGCTCTGCAGCCCCTGCCCAGGCAGAGCTGCCCCTGGGCACTGGGCTGGGGATGGCTCTGGCAGCACTGGCAGGGAGCTGAGCTGGGCACAGGGAGGGGCTGCTGGCAGGAACAGCTCCTCACCCAGAGACAGGCAGGCAGGGAGAGGCAGCTGCTGCCACAAGGGCTGGGCAGGGGGATGGGGGCCCCTCCCTGCTGTCCCTGTGGCACAGACCCCTTCCCTGAGCAGCTCCTGCCTGGGCTCCTTTCCCAGCTAAGCAGAGCCTGTGCCCTCAGGCCCACGGGGGCTGGGCTGGGCATTGCCCTGCAGCAGCCAGAGCCCAGGCAAGGACAGGGCCCTGATTTCCAGCTGTCTCTCTGTGTCCCTCCTCCCTTGGCAGCAGCACTGTGGCATTTCACTGCCATCCCCTGCTGCCTGGGCTGTCCCTGTTCTCACCACTGGGTTTTCTGAGCCAGTGTGTGGTTTTTGGGGGACAGATTCCTGTGCAGACACAAACCCTTTGGGTGCTGCTGTGGGGCTGTGTCTGTGGCAGCCAAGTGCCCAAGTGCCCTCCAGGCACCTTCAGGGTATTCAGCTGTTTGCCTGGGTGTCCTGCAGGGCTGCAGGTGCCCTCCAGAAGGGCACAGCTCTGCCATAGCATCTCTGTGCTGCACAGGATCCCCATGGAGAAAACTCCTCAGTGCTAAATCCATGGAAATGCTCTGGGCAGCTGCAAGGAGCATTTTGTGTCTCACTCTGGGAGGGGACAGATGAAAAGGTGAGGAGTGGGTCAGTCTGTTCTTTGGACATGGATTCCTGGATCTCTGGGCAGTTTCTTTGGAGGGGAACAGTTGAGTGTGATGCTCCTCCAGCTCCAAGCTGCCAGCACAGGGCAGCTGAGCCCAGGACTGATGGGCAGAGCAGCTCTTCTCTTGCACTAAGGGACCATCCCTGTGCCCCTTTAGAACCCACAAGAGTTGACCTGCAGTGCAATAGAAATGTCAGGGATTTCAAACCTCCACAACCACTCCTAAGTGTGGCAGGTGCAAGTGGGTGAACAAATCCAAAGAATTCCCTCAACTCAGTCCTTCATTTGGGCAAATTGCAAACAGCAAAGCTGAGAAGCTCTTGGATGTACCAAAAGTACATTTCATTTGAGATCACCCTGCATTCCAGGTTCCCTCTCCAGCAGAGCAAGAAGGAGTCCTTGGGAGCCCATCAGAGAGTTCCTGCTTCCAATGGTCCCCTCAGGCAGCAAAAGGCAGAACTCAGGGGAGGGAGCTGCAGGGAGGTCTGAGAGAGGAGAGAGAGCCTGAGAGTGAGGTGGCTGAGACGGGTAATGTTTGGCTGCAGAAGCCTGGTCTAACTCAGCAGTGACTTTTCCTCCTCAACAGATCAAAGTACTCTGAGGAAAGAGCAAATGTCCAACAGCAGCAGCTCCATGGCCCAGTTCCTCCTCCTGGCATTGGCAGACAGGCGGGAGCTGCAGCTCCTGCACTTCTGGCTCTTCCTGGCCATCTCCCTGGCTGCCCTCCTGGCCAACGGCCTCATCCTCAGCGCCGTAGCCTGCGACCACCACCTGCACACCCCCATGGGCTTCTTCCTGCTCAACCTCTCCCTCACAGACCTGGGCTGCATCTGCACCACTGTCCCCAAAGCCATGCACAATTCCCTCCAGAACACCACAACCATCTCCTACATGGGATGTGCTGCACAGCTCTTTTTACTTTTCTTTTTCATGTCAGCAGAGTATTTCCTCCTCACCATCATGTGCTACGACCGCTACGTTGCCATCTGCAAACCCCTGCACTACGGGACCCTCCTGGGCAGCAGAGCTTGTGCCCACATGGCAGCAGCTGCCTGGGCCACTGGCTTTCTCACTGCTCTGCTGCACACAGCCAATACATTTTCCCTGCCCCTGTGCCAGGGCAATGCCCTGGGCCAGTTCTTCTGTGAAATCCCACACATCCTCAAGCTCTCCTGCTCACACTCAGGCTACCTCAGGGAAATTGGGCTCCTTGGGGTTAGTGTCTGTTTAGCATTTGGTTGTCTCATTTTCATTGTTTTCTCCTATGTGCAGATCTTCAGGGCTGTGCTGAGGATCCCCTCTCAGCAGGGACAGCACAAAGCCTTTTCCACGTGCCTCCCTCACCTGGCTGTGGTCACCCTCTTTGTCAGCACTGGTGTATTTTCCTACCTGAAGCCTCCCTCCATCTCCTCCCCATCCCTGGATCTGGCCCTGTCAGTTCTGTACTCAGTGGTGTCCCCAGCACTGAACCCCCTCATCTACAGCCTGAGAAACCAGGAGCTCAAGGATGCCCTGAGGAAAATGATGACTGGATGCTTTTCAGGAGCAATCAAGTGCCTGTTTTCTGGTGTGTAGCATTCAGAATGGGATTCCTTAATGACCCAGCCTTCCTGCTCAGGTTTTTCGTGGAGGTCATCGGGTTCTTCTTGCAGTAATTTTTTCTGCAATGAAATATTATTATGCATCTGCCTTCTAATTTAGTGTCTACCCACTGAATTTGACCCAGAGATGTAAAAATGATGAATTGTTCTCTCTGGCTATTTAAAAAAAATAAATGATCCTGCAGTGCCTTCTTTGTCCAAGACCCTTCTTCTCAGATGTTCCTAAAGGACAGCACACTGCAGGACAGGGTGTATTTGCAAACGGGAAGGGGACAATAATCCCAGCCCAGCAGCACTGCCAGGGAGTAGCAGGGCTTGGTCTTTGCAGAGCTGCTCTCTTGCCACTCCCACACTGTCCTCCTGAGCCCCTTTCTCGGGGTAAGGCCTGAGTGCTCTCTGAGCACAGTCCTGGGGGTGGAAGCCCTTGGAGCACAGGCAGGGACAGGCCCTGGCAACTTGTGAAGCAGAGCTGGGCTCCCTTCCAGCATCTCCAAGATGCTCTGGGATCTTCTGAGGCCACTGCATGGACTGGGGCACTTCTTCTGTCACCTTGCTCCAGGGCTGCAACTCTCCTGCAGTGTCCCCATGACACTCCTGCTCTCTGCTTTCCAGGTTCCATTTTCAGATCCAGTCTTCCCCTCCTGTTCCCAGGGACATCCTGGGAGTGCTTCAGAGCTGCCATCCTGGGGCAGCTCCTGCCCAGCGTGGGCAGGCACAAGGTCTCTCCAGCTGCTCCTCTCCCCTCCCCAGTGCCACTGTTTTCTGCAGCCTCCTCATCCTTGCCCAGCACAGCCCTCCTGGCACAGTTGGACACAGCCCTTGTTCTCCCCCCTCCTCAGGCACCTGCCCAACCCCTCAGCTCCAGCCTGATGGCCACAAACCTTCAGGGCAGGGAGGCACTGAGGAAAATGCTGAGGAAACCTTTCAGCTGCACTCAAATCCAATTGGAGGGGTTGGCCTCGAGGAAGAAATCCCTTCTCATTCTCCACAACCACCAGGACAACCTGTGTTGTGTCCTGGGCACTCCTCTGGAAGTGTGGGCTATGGAAAAGGTTTTGGTGTCAGGGATATTGGGAAGGCTGGGCAGTGTCACTGGGAGACCTCTCCCAAACCCTTGGAAAGGCCAGAGCCAGCCCAGAGCTTCCTGGGGCCTTGGCAAAGGCAGACATGGAACCAGTCTGCAAACAGGGCAGCAAGGAGGGTTGGCAGAGTTCCAGACTGCTCAGGCTCAGCAGGGAAGGGGAGAGGGCAAGTCCTGCTGCAGCCATTGCCAGGCATGGGAAGGACAAGGCAGGGATTTCAGAACCCCTGTGGGAGGGCAAAGAAGAGGATGTTTCGTGCCCAGACTTTATCAAGGCCCTTGACATGGTATCCTGTGGTCTCCTTATGGCCAGACTGGTGAGAGCTGGGCTGAAGAAGTGGAAGATGTGGTGGGTGGGAAGTTGGCTGAATGAAGAGTGTCCAATAAAATCCATGGTACAAAGTCCTCTTGGCAGCAAATCCGTGAAATCCCTCAGTGATTAGCCCTTGAACACCACTATAGAACATCTTTATTATCTCTCTGTACAATGGGACAAAATGTGTCCTTTGTGGATGATGCCAAATTTCAGGGAGCCCTTGAGCAACCTGTCCTGATTTAAAGACACATATTGGGGCAGGAAATCCAATAAAATGAACTCAATCCTCTTTTATTCCCCACCAATACAGGGAGACAAACTACAAGGAGGTAAAAGTGAAAAAAATAACAGTTGACTGACAAGACATATAGCAACAAAAATGGCAATACCAACAGGACAGTTCAAAGCAACAGCAGAGAGAGAAATTGCCTCCTCTCTCCCCCCCTGCCCCAACTCCCTTTTGTAAACAGATAAAAACAGGGATCAACACCTGCCTCCCTTCCCCCTTTTCCTCCTGAATGAACAAAGAACAAAAAACAAAACCAGTGGAAAGAGGGGACAAAGCCAAATCTGGGAAACTCTCTGGTCTGAGATGAGTTGTGCTGCCCAAGAACACGCTGACCCCAGAGGTGTCCAAGCGGGGCAGAGCCGACGACTCCGGTCCGTGCGGCGGCGGGGGGGAGGCAGCGGCTCTGCTTGATTCCATGGAGTTCTGGGGAGGCACAGTGGCCCCTTGGTTCCATGAGGTTATGACATGTCTGAGGGTTCCATTTGTTCCAAAGAGACCCCACATGTCACAATGGTCCCTTGGTTCCATGAGATTCCACAGTGTCCCTGCATTCCTTTGGTTCCAGGAGGCCCTGCAGTGTCACGGTGCCACTTGATTCCGTGATGTTACAAAGAATGAGAATGGGCCCCTTGATTTAAGGCCAACTGCACATGGGGCTGCCTTAGGGGGAGTGTGGGCACCCATATAAGGGAGTTGTCACCCCTCTGGACTCAGCCCTGGGGTCACCACATCTGGACTGGTCTGTCTGTCTGTGAGGTTCCCCATTGTGGAGGAATGAGAAAGAACTGGAGAGGGTCTAGAGGAGATCTGACAGGATGGAGCTTTTCTCCATATTGGAAATAGGATGAAATCTCCACAAAGAGCAGCATGGAAGGCTGGGACTGAAGGTGAGGAAAAATAAATGTTCAGACGGAAGGTGACGAAAAAGAAATGTCACTCAATGGGGACCCTTGTGCTGCAGGATGTCACCAGAGGGAGTCAGGATCAGCCCATGGCTTTGTGTTTGTCCTGGGGTGTTGAGGTAAATTCAGGGGAGGTGGGGGGAAGCTTGGAAATTGGATTTTTCTGGGGGTCAAACCACCACAGTGTTCCAGGGAACAGCCAGAGCTGGTGCAGAGCCATCAGGGAGGGTCTAGAAATGCTGCTGGGAGGGGGTGGGAAAGCAGGAGGGGTGTGTGCAGCCTGCAAGGCCAGAGCAGCAGCAGGGCCAGGGCAGGACAGCCTGCAGGAGAGATGGCCAAGGGCTCTGGCAGGGCTGCAAGGCCCAAAGGCACCCAGGCCTTTGTCCCCTTGCCTCTGGCAGCTGCCTCTGCCACTCAGGCCACCACAAGCCACTTTCCTGGCAGGTTCTGCCCTTGGGTTCTGCCTCGCCCCTCCCTCAGCAGCCTGGCAGGGGTTGCCCAGTTTTGGCCTTTGTTGTTCCTCCCCCTCCCATCCCAGTGCCCCCCAAACAGCCCTGAGCCAGCCGGGAGGGACAGGATCTGCTGGGCCAGGGCCTGGGGCTCAGCCCTTGGCCTTTGTGCTCCACAAAACCAAGGCAGGCTTTGCTCAGCATTGCAGGGGCCTGCCCAGAGCCTTTGTCTGCCTGCACTCCTGGCCTCCAAGGAGCTGCCCCAAGGAGTCCCTGGGGAGGCTTTGGCAGTGCCTGCCCTCAGTGGGGCCCAGCAATGCTTCAAGGCACTTGCAGTTTGGCTTCTGACTTCTTGAGCAGCTGCTTCCATCTTCTCTCAGTACCTCAGGATCATGGGCTGGGCTGCAAACACACTGTGGGGCTCATTAAAATGCAGAAATCCCTCAGGATCTCTTTGTCTTCCTTTAACTGTCTTCAAGGCAATTTCAAAACAAGTCTTCAAAATTTGTACTTTTTTTTTAATTCAATAATGGATATTTTTAGTTCAGAGGAGAGGTGATCTTGATGCTGAGTGTCTCCTCAGGAGATCCACACTGACCCTGGATGATCAGTCTTGCTCCTCACCCCCCAACCTCACCAGTTCTGACATGACTCATCTTGGACTGAGAACTGATGCAGCTGCAAACACACTGTGGGACCCATTAAAATACTGAAAAACAAATTATTTTAAACACTGAAAAACAAATTATTTCCCTTCCTTTGATTGTTTTCAAGTCTTAAAGTCTTCTACAGCTAATTAGAGTTTTTTTGTACTTTAGCTAAGGAGGAAGATTTTAAAGTGGAAGTCACAAAAAATATATATTTTTTTGATGAAAGGGAATTATTTACACAATGCCTTGGGATGCAAGAAGATCAGGGCACAAAGGATTTGGATCCAAAGACAAGGGGGCAAAAGAGATTAGTAGCACTTAATCCTTGACCAATTGAACAGTTATCAAGGGATTCAATAGCATTTTAACAGTGACTGAATTAGAGATTCACAAGAACAACATTCCCACCGCAGTCAATTCACCCCCACACCCAGGCAGAGATGTGTGCACACATCAATAGTTGGGTGTGGAAAGGTCCCTCTCCCAAATTCTCCTGTTGTCAGGGAAACACTCCCCACCAATCCCTTTGTGTTTCCCAAAGGACAAGGGTCCCAGCTGGAGGAGTGTTTGTGGAGGGGGATCAGAATTGTCCTGGCCATCAGCGCCGCTCTTTGGAGTGTTGCAAACTGGAGGGTTCCCGAGCTGGGAGAGGCTGCCAGAGGTGTCCCACTGAGAGGGAGGTGCTGGGGAGCTGCCAGGGCCTCCCTCAGCCCCGCTGGGTGTGGGCTCACAAGGGGACTGGCTTTAGTTCTCTGCTGAATTTCCATCCTGGGGTCAGGAATGACTGGAGTTTCCAAAATATTTGGGAGTTGTATCCAAACTGTTCCATTTGTGTTACAATTCAGGCAGGGAATGTTCCAAGGCTTTCCTGGGATGACTGATTATCCTGTGTTCCCAAACTGTTCCACTCTGGATTGTTCCCACCTGTATCATCCAGGAGCACCTGGTCCAGTCCAGGGACACTTCCCCACACCCATCGTCCAGTCTGGACTATGAGACCCAGGTTTGAGCTACAAGCTCATGCAAGGGTTTTTACTTTGAAAAATATAAAAGGCACCAAAAATTTCTGCCCTCCAGATATTTGAAAAAGGCCTTCAGTTCTTTTAGTCCTTTGAAAGAGACTACAAGGGAGAAGACACTGTACACATCTCAGGTGGTGAAATAACACATTTTTACAAGGAAACTTCAGAAAATAAGGGAGCTTGGTAAAAGTTTAAAGGGCAACATTCAACCGGAACAGAGCATTCCCCAAAGCACTGACTGATCCCAGGCCAACCCATCCCAGTCAGCTGGATGGTTTATTGACAATGTGTCCCGAGGGGCGGCACCTCCGATGCCACAGAAACCCCTCCCCCTGGATTAGGAAACCTTTGGAATTCAGGAGCTGTTCCAGTGGAGCACGAAAATGAACAGCAACTTTCCCAAAGCCCAGAGCCCAGCAGAACAAAGGCAGGCCCCATCAGTGTCAGAGCAAAGGTCCCCCATCCCTGTGTCCCTGTGGCCGCTGAGGCGGCAGCGCAGGCCCGAGGCGGTGCCGGGTCCCGGTGCAGCCGGGGCAGAGCGGCGGCTGCGCGAGCGGCAACCCCGGCGGTGAGTGCGGCAGCCCCGTGGGAGCGGCGGCTCCGGGCACAGACGCCGGCGGCAGCCGCTGTGGCGGCGGAGCAGCGACTCCGAGGCGCTGCAGGAGCGCCGGCTCCGCTCGCGGGCGCCGGCAGTGTTGGGAAGCCGGTCCCGGGCGGCTGCGGGGCAGCGCGGGCCAAAAGCGGCAGCGGCGGCGGCCTCGTGGCAGCGGAGGCTCCGGGCAGACACGGCCCCGCTCCAGCGCTGCCGCCTCAGCGGCGCTCAGGGGACGGCGCGGCGGCTCCGGGGGCAGGGCCGGGGACTCCCTCTCGGGGCAGCCCCGGGCACCAAAGAGGACCAGGGCCCGCCGTGTTCTCAGCTCGCTTCTCTGCAGTTCTCACGGCATCGGAGCACAGCAGGGGATGGGGAAACTGAGCTCAACCACAACAGGAGCTCCTGGAACCGAGTGGCCATTGGGACACTGCAGGGCCTCCTGGAATCAAGGTGGGACACTGGGGAGCCTCCTGGAGCCAAGGGAACCCTGGGATATTTTGGAACATGGTGGAATCAAGGAGCCATTGTGACACTGCAGGGCCTCAAGGAACCAAAGGATCCAAGACACACTGTGGAACCTCATGGAATCAAGGGGCCATTGTGACTCTCCCAAGCCTCATGGAACCAAAGGAATCCTGGGACATAGTGGAAACTCGTGAAATGATCAGAGCCATTCTGACACTCCAGAACCTCATGGAACCCTGGGATATTTTGGAACATCGTGGAATCAAGGAGCCACTGTGACACTGCAGGGCCTCAAGGAACCAAAGGAAACCTGAGAGTTTTTGGAACCTCATGTAATCAAGGGGCTGTTTCTGCAGGATGCTTTGTTCAGATAATACCTAAACAATGGTCAGAGAATGCAAACAATTCAGGCTCTCTGTGGTGAGTTCCTGCTGGTGTCAAGGTGCTGTTTTTAATGTTGAATTATGCTAAACCCAAAATGCTTCATGAAACTTCAAACACACATCCTGCTTTCTGAAGCAGGATTTTACAGAGAAACTGCTCCCTTGGCTGCAAGTATGTCTGGCAGTCAAACCCTTGATAACTGTAAAAACCCCATCCAACTTTCCTGTGGAAGATTCTTCCACAGACTTCCTTGAAGTGTTTGGAGCTTCTACCATGAAGCAGGGACAGCTCTTCATGGTCACTGCCCAGGAGTTAAGTGAGAGAGAACTACCCCCTGTTGTTGTGGGGTGAGTTACCTCAATCTCTGCTTCAGGATTGTTTCTTTTTGCTGGCGTTGATCCAATTGCTTTAATAGAGCGACTTTGATAGACTGCACTGTCCTATCTTACACTATACTACTCGGAGGTTTTGACTTTTACACTGTGCAGTAAATAACTCTCTTTAAGGTCTTTCATCTGTTCACTTGTCTGATTAATTGTCTGTTCATTTGACGTAAAAATTTTATAGAAATATTTCTGATTTGCCATCACTAAGACCTGCAGGACAAAGTGAATCATGCCTCTCTAATTCCTTCAATTGAAATCAAACTCTGAGCCTGAGATTGGATCCAGCCACCCCCAGGCTCCTTTCTGAGAAGGACTTTAGAAAGCAAGGGGGTCCTTTCTGCACCTCGTAGCTCAACGAGACGGCTTCTGCATCAACTTTGTCTAAGCCTTCCACCCCCCAGCCCCAAGCCGTGACACAGGGGCATGTCTTGTCCATGCAGGGCAAACATGGACTCCTGAGCTGGTCATTTGCTGTCCCTCCTTGGAGGGAAGAACAAGCCCAATGGCCTGGGGTGAGAGGCCAGTGCTGGGAGCGGCGCTGGCTGTGCCAGGGCACTGCTGGGTGCCCCCACCCTGAGCACTCCCCCCCTTGTGCTGGTCACTGCTGGTTTCCTCTGCAGGGCGTTGTGTTGGGCACATCCTGGAGAGCAAAGTGGAAAGCAGATGGAAGCTTTGAGGCCCTGGCCTGAGGAGATGCCCCTGCAGGATGGCAGTGCTGCTGCAGAGGTCAGCTCTGTGCCAGCAGTGCCCGTGGCTGTCCCTGCCTGCAGTCCCTGGACAGTCCTGCAGCAGGACTGGCACCGACTGCCAGAGCACTGAGGCCTCCACCAACACAGGGCTCTGCAGGACAGTGTGGAAGGGAAGGGAGAGGAGGCCATGGAGGAGAAGGGCTGCTGCTCCCTGGCACTGCTGCTCTGCTGGGACTCTTTTGTGGCCCAGCTCTGCACAGAGGCCCCGACCCTGCAGCTGCAGAGAAGTCAGAGAGGAAAGATGTCAGGCAAACAAGTCAATGCAGAGTTCTTTATTTGGTTTAAGCACACAGCAAGTACAATTCCCAATTTGTACAGCCTCTGGACCAGGTTACAAAGGCAAACATTGAATTGAAAATGGTCTTTATATATGTATCTTTATATGTGTATTTATATATAAAGAGTTTTTGGTGTGAACAAATTCTCACAAAAATAATACAACTACCAGGAGCAAAAAATAGAGAAGATATGTGTTGCAGTAGGAATTCTTAATCACACAGCAGACATAAGAAGTTATCTTATCCAGAAACCTTGAGATTTAAACACAGGGAAGCCTGTTTACATTTACTCTCTGATATTGTTACACTATCTTTTAAGTTGACTTCTAGACTCCAGAGGTAAATCCCTTTTATCAGTCTGTTTACCCCTATCTGCCTTGTGGTTTTGATTTATGTGCAACTTTACTTTTAATACTACAAGTGAAAATTCTGTAGCAAGAAGGCCCTTTTTTCAAGGTAATGTACAGCTTTTTATATACCTGAAATGGAAAGAAATATCTGTTTATCTGTTTAAAGAAAAATATCTCCCTAGACCTTTAACCCCAGCCATCAATGGAATGCTTGCCCTGCTTTCCCAAACCCCTATATATAGCTAAATTATGTCAAATAAAGTATTCAGCTTTGTACCCACAAACTGGATCATCCATTTTCATTCAAACCGTCTCAGATATGTTGGGCCTTTAATGAAATCCATAACAGGATTGGCCTTTAATGAGGTAGATAACATGCAGACAAAGGAGAGTTTGTTGCTCCTGAAAAGCATCCAGTCATCATTTTCCTCAAGGCATCCTTGAGCTCCTGGTTCCTGAGGCTGTAGATGAGGGGGTTCAGTGCTGGAGGCACCACTGAGTACAGAACTGACAGGGCCAGATCCAGGGATGGGGAGGAGATGGAGGGGGGCTTCAGGTAGGCAAAGAATGAGGTGCTGAGGAACAGGGAGACCACGGCCAGGTGAGGGAGGCAGGTGGAAAAGGCTTTGTGCCGTCCCTGCTGAGAGGGGATCCTCAGCACAGCCCTGAAGATCTGCACATAGGAGAAAACAATGAAAATGAAACAACCAAGTGATAAAGAGATGGAAAACAAGAGAAGCCAGAGTTCCCTGATGTAAGAGTGTGAGCAGGAGAGCTTGAGGATGGGGGGAACCTCACAGAAGAACTGGCCCAGGGCATTGCCCTGGCACAGGGGCAGGGAAAATGTATTGGCTGTGTGCAGCAGAGCAGTGAGAAAGCCAGTGGCCCAGGCAGCTGCTGCCATGTGGGCACAAGCTCTGCTGCCCAGGAGGGTCCCGTAGTGCAGGGGTTTGCAGATGGCAACGTAGCGGTCGTAGCACATGATGGTGAGGAGGAAATACTCTGATGAGATGAAGAACTGAAAGAAAAAGAGCTGTGCAGCACATCCCATGTAGGAGATGGTTGTGGTGTTCTGGAGGGAATTGTGCATGGCTTTGGGGACAGTGGTGCAGATGCAGCCCAGGTCTGTGAGGGAGAGGTTGAGCAGGAAGAAGCCCATGGGGGTGTGCAGGTGGTGGTCGCAGCTACGGCGCTGAGGATGAGGCCGTTGGCCAGGAGGGCAGCCAGGGAGATGGCCAGGAAGAGCCAGAAGTGCAGGAGCTGCAGCTCCCGCCTGTCTGCCAATGCCAGGAGGAGGAACTGGGCCATGGAGCTGCTGTTGGACATTTACTCCTTCCTCAGAGTATTTTGATCTGTTGAGGAGGAAAAGTCACTGCTGAGTTAGACCAGGCTTCTGCAGCCAAACATTACCCGTCTCAGCCACCCCACTCTCAGGATCTCTCTCCTCTCTCAGACCTCCCTGCAGCTCCCTCCCCTGAGCTCTGCCTTTTGCTGCCTGAGGGGACCACTGGAAGCAGGAACTCTCTGATGGGCTCCCAAGGACTCCTTCTTGCTCTGCTGGAGAGGGAACCTGGAATGCAGGGTGATCTCACATTAAATGTACTCGTGATACATCCAAGAGCTTCTCAGCTTTGCTGTTTGCAATTTGCCCAAATGAAGGACTGAGCTGAGGGAATTCTTTGGATTTGTTCACCCACTTGCACCTGCCACACTTAGGAGTGGTTGTGGAGGTTTGAAATCCCTGACATTTCTATTGCACTGCAGGTCAAGTCTTGTGGGTTCTGAGGGGCACAGGGACGGTCCCATAGTGCAGAGAGAAGAGCTGCTCTGCCCATCAGTCCTGGGCTCAGCTGCCCTGTGCTGGCAGCTTGGAGCTGGAGGAGCATCACACTCAACTGTTCCCCTCCAAAGAGACTGCCCAGAGATCCAGGAATCCATGTCCAAAGAACAGACTGACCCACTCCTCACCTTTTCATCTGTCCCCTCCCAGAGTGAGACACAAAATGCTCCTTGCAGCTGCCCAGAGCATTTCCATGGATTTAGCACTGAGGAGTTTTCTCCATGGGGATCCTGTGCAGCACAGAGATACTATGGCAGAG
>NW_024103501.1:30828-63424 GCF_003945595.2 Pipra filicauda | reverse complement strand
TCTCCCACAGGTAGAAGCCGAGCCCCAGCACCAGGAAGACCAAGCCCAAGACGAAGCCCCCGACCCCCACCAGGATCTTGCTGCGGACGGTGTCCGGTGGCATCTCTGGGGGGAGCCGGGGGGGTCAACACCTCCAAAACCTCCTCCCATGCACCACCCGGCACCCCACAGAGCCCGGCCCGCTCTCCCCCAGCCCACCCGGGGGTCCCTCAAACCTCCTGCCAGTCCCTTCCCAGCCTTTTGGGATCCCACCCGGACCCTCCCGGACACTTTAGGACCCTCCTACCCCCCTCCCAGCACCCCCAGCACCCACCAAACTCCCTCCCAGTCGCCCCCTGTTGCCCCCCGGTGCTGGGGGGGCCGGGCCGTACCCCAGTGCCGGCTGAGGGGGTGCTCCAGGCTGACGTGCTCCACCTGGCAGCTGTAGGTGACCCCGCGCCGGGGGGGATTTCCAGCAGCACCAGCACCTGGTAGCTCCAGTCCCCGTTGGGGACCACGTCGGTGGCCACCACGTGCTCCAGCAGCTCCTGCCCATCCTGGAACCACCTCACCTGCACCGGCGCAGGGTAGAAATCCATCCCGGAGCAGAGCAGGCGGCCGGGGCCGGGCTGGGAGCTCGACGGCACCAGCAAGATGGACATGCTGGGGGGCACTGGGAGGGACAGGGGGACACTGGGCTCAGCTGGGGGGCACTGGGAGGGAGGGGAGAGGACTTGTAGGACATTGGTAGGTATTGGGATGGGAGTGGGAGGGACTGGGATGGCAGTGGGAGGGACTGGGAATAGACTGGGGTAGAAGGGGCTGGGCTGGGGGGACACTGTGGAGAGAGTTGGGAGATGTGGGAGTGAAGTGAGAACGACTGGGAATGGACTGAGGGAGTCTGGGAATGGAGTGACGGGGACTAGGAATGACTGGAAATGACTGCAAAGGACTGGGAATGACTGGTGTGGACTGGGAAGGAAGCGATCGGGACTGGGAGGCTGAGTCGTGGTGAGGGAAGTCTTTGTTTTGGGTCTGCCTGGCAACTGGAGCGTCATCAGAGAGACGCACTGGGATTGGCTGAGGGGCGTGAGCTCCGTGGCCCCAGCGGGGTGGAGACGGGGGGGGGGCACTGGGAGAGGCTGGGATGGACTGGGATGGAGTGAGAAAAAGTGGAATGGTCTAGGAGAGACTAGGGGGCATTGGAAGGACTGGGAGAGACAGGAAAGAACTGGGAAGGGGCAACAGGCCAAGGGAAGGGCACAGGGAGGGCTGAGGGGTCTGGGATGACTCCCAGGGAGGGTTTGAAGGGCTCCAGGGTCATTCCTGGGGCTGAGGGGACCCGCTCTGCCCCACGCTCACCTCTCCTCTCCACGCTGAACGGAGCACCAAGTTTGTAGTTGTGCCGGCAGAGCCTGTCCACTTCACCCCGTTCGTACTCCAGAATTTCGGGGTTGCTGTTCCATTGCCTGGCCCAGAATTCTCCATACGGGGTGTCCCCCACATAGACCCCCACATCGCTGTCGAAATGCAGGAACTGCTCCCGGTTGTAGATGTACCTGTCCACATACCTCACCCGCTCGGTGCCGTTGATGAAGTGACACTCAGCCTTTCCCATCCACTGGAACACCCCTGTGTGTGCAGGACACGGGTCAGGGGGTGCCCCGTCCACCCCCATCATCCGCAGCCCCCCACAGCAGGCTGGGAGCTCAGGGGGACACCCCGGACCCCCCTTTCCCATCCCCTCTGCCCCACGGACGCCCCAGCACCAGCTCTTGGGTAGGGGGGAACCCCCCCCATCAGCCCCCGAGGATGGACAAGGGTGGTTGGGGACCCCCCTACTGCGGATTCGACCCCCCCAGAGCCCCAAGGAACTGCTCCAGGGCTCAAGAAACACCCAGGGACCCCCATGGCACCCCTCTGCCTGCTCTCCCACCCACCCCTTTCCCCCTCTCCCACCCCTTTCCCACCGGCCCCACAATCCCCAGACCCCCCAACCTCACTTTGGGGTTCCCACCACCCTCCCACTCACTCTGGGCCTTCCGACCCCCCTTCCACTCACTTTTGGGGTTCCCACCCCCTCTTTTCTCCCCTCTTTCCCCCCTTTTCCCACCCCACCCCCTGCCCGCCCCCCCCCGCTCACCCGACAGCTCCTCGCCCGCAGCCGGGGGGGCTCCCAGCACCACCAGCACCACCAGCACGGCCCCAGCTCCCCGCACACGCTCCATGCCCAGCGCCGGACAGCTGCTGACAGCCCCAAACCAGCCGGGCGGCGCCGTTTTGGGGGGTTTGGGGCGCGCTGGGCTTGGCTGAGGGCGCAGTTGGGGCCCTTTTTTCGAGGCGTCTTCCCGGCGACTGATGAGTCATCAGCGGGGCGCGCTGGGATTGGGCGCGGGCGGCGTGGGCGCTTTGGGATTGGCTGAGGGCCGTTGGGGGCCCCCGCGGCAGCCCCGGGGCTGGGGGGTTCGGGGGGGTCCGTGGGGGAGGGGGGAGCTCAGGGCCCACCAAAAATGCCCAGCCAGGGCTCCCAAAGCTCAGGGCAACCCAAAAACGGCCAGCCCAGGCTCCCACAGATCAGGGGAACCTCAAACAGAGGATCAAGTTGTCCCGGAGCTCAGAGTTGCCCCAAACAAGAGGGAGATGGGGGGCTGAGGATGCCCAATCCCCCTTTTCCCGGCATTTTTGGTTGTACTGGGTCTTAGTTAAACAAGATTACAAATTAGAAATTAAGAGACTTCAGGTGGAAGTGTGGAAAAGAAGCAGCTTTTTATTAACAAATTCTGAATAAACAACAAATGGTGCAACCAAAAACTTTCAGAAGAAACCAAACAAAGTCCCAAATCCCCATGTGGGGGGGAGAAACTGCCCCGGCAGTTCAAAGCTCTCGCAGCCCCGTGTGCTCGCAGCCAGCAGTGAAGGAGTCCCTTTTCCCAGGGGCAGTCCCCAAAGCAGAACACCTCGCTCCCAGATGGGTCGGGCTCTCTCTCTCTCTCTCTCTCTCTCGGTCGCTCTCCAGGAGGTGTCCCGGGGGGAAAAAACTTCCTCTCAGGAAAAGAGAACAAGGTGGCCAAAACCAGCTCCCGCTCTGTCCAGTCCCGGACAAACCCCAAAAGCCCCCGAACAAAGGACCCCCCGCCCTCCCCGCGGCCACCGCGGTGTCCCCGAGAGCCGCCCTCCCCCCACTGCCCCTGCCCAGTGCCTGCGGCTCCGCTCCAACCCACCCCATCCCGGGAGACACAGATGGCAATGGGGGGGACACTGGGAAACAATTCCAACACCTCTTTTCAAACCCCTGACACCTGCTTCCCAGACATTCCCAAAGAAGGGGCTTCCCGTGGCCTCGAGCCAGGGACCGACCTTTGTATTGAACCAACTCCTGGAGAGACACGTTCCCATCCCTGTCCCCATTCCCATTCCTGGGGTTCCCATCCCTCTCCCCATTCCCACTTCCTGCTGTGCCAACCTGCTCCCAGTGTCCCCGTTCCTGTCCCCACTATCCCTATCCTGGTCTCCCATGTCCCCATTCCCATTCCCGGTGTCCCAATTCCCATTCCTGGTGACTCCAACCTGCTCCCAATGGCCCCATTCCCATTCCTGGAGTTCCCATTCCCATTCCTGCTGTCCCCAACCTGCTCCCAGTGTCCCCATCCCTGTCCCCAATGTCCCCATCCCAGTCCCCCCGTCCCCATTCCTATTCCTGGTTCCCACAGAGGAACTGCCGGATGCCGGAGGAGGGAGCCAGGATTTATTGCCCAAAGCAGGAGATTTTCACACCCAAATTAAAGCCTCAGGAATAATTGTGGTCCTGGGTTTCACACGGGAAAAAGCAGGAAGTTGATCCATTGGGAAGAGCCCCGGGGGGCCGGGGTGGGTGGGAGCAGCGGGATGAGCTCTGCCAGCAGCTCCTGCCTTTCCGCAGGGAGAGGGAAGGGGTGGATCCAGCTCCAGGATTGCTCAGGCTGTGATTCCTGCTGGGATGAGAGTGGGGAAAGGAGTCACCATGTCCCTGTTCCCATCCCAGGGGATGGATCTGGCTGTGGAGCCCAGGGAGAGTAGGAACTGCTCCGGAATCCCACCTGATCCTGCTCCGTCCATCCCACGCCAATCCCACTCCATCCATCCCATCCCAATCCCACTCCACAATCCAGCCCTGATCCCAGTCCCCAATTCCACCTGAGCCCACTCTGGAATCCTGCCCTGAGCTGGAATCCCCTTCCAATCCCGCTCCAACCATTAGGCCCCCATTCCCCTCTGGAATCCCGGCATCCATCCTGGGATCCCTGCCCAGAGGATCTGGATCCACACACGCTGCTGGGACTCACTGGTGGGCGCGGGGTTGTATCCATTCCCCTCCCTCTTCCCTATGGAAAGAAAGCGGGATCAGCACCCGTGGCACAGGATCCCCGGAATGCTGCCGGGCGGATCCGTGCCCCTTCCCGACCCCCATCCCGGGAGTTACCGGATCGGAGCTTCCAGACACCGACTCCCAGGAGGCCGATGATGATGATGATGGCAGTGATGACGGACACAGTGTCCTAGTTAGAACAGCTGGGACCGATTCCTCACTGGATGGGTGTAGTCCAAAAGTGTGGATTCTATGGCCTTCCATGCCATTTTCCCAGGAACTGTTGTCAGGAGAGGCCTGCGAGGTGGGGGGGATGTCCTGAGCACCCTCATAGCCTTTTATGGACCGAGCATCTTCATAGCCTTTTATGGAATTCCCCGCTCTGAGGGAAGAACTAAGCATCCTTTTATGGAATTGCCCGCTGTGAGGGGAGGACTGGGCATTCCTGCCTGAACTGGAGAATATATAAACCTGGAGTTTCGGAACCTTTTTCCCACTCGTGGGATCCAGAGGAGGACTGCAGCTCACCGCTCTCAACCAGCCTGAGACCACCCCCCTCAACTGGACTGCAATCCCCACTTTTGACCAGACTGCAACAGCTCTCCCACCAGCAGGTTTTCCCCTCTCCCTTTACTTTGGACTCGGGGGGGGCCCAAGGAACAGCACTTTGTTCATGGCCCAGGGTGCTGGGTTCTACATTTGGGTTTTGTGGATTAAAACCAATTACTTGTCTGTATAATCAGACTTATTGGGCAAGGGGGGCCCAAGGGGGGCCCAAGGGGGGCCCAAGGGGGCTGGGCCGGGGGGGAAGGGCTGCAGGGGGTGGATCCCGGAGGAGGAAACCCGCCAAAAGCGGCGGCACAGCCGAGGGAGGAGCCGAGCGGGAGCACAAAGAAGAGCAGCCCAAAGGTCCCGGAGAGGGGGAAGGCCTTGGAGTGTGGAGAGGAGGGGGGGCCTTGAGGCGGGGTGGGAGCCGAGAGCGCCAAGAGGTTTGCGAGGGTGGGAGGCGAGAGAGGAGGGCCAGCCGGCCCCGGGAGGCAGAGTGGGGAGAAGTGAGCCCTGGGACCCCCCTGGCAACACTCAAGGGGACCCCAGAGAGTGGGAACCCCCCGGAGCCGCGGGACCCCCGGCAGCCTGGAGAAGGGGGACCCCCAATGCAGGCAGAAGTGCCATCAGGCCAGACAGGGGGGACCCCCCTAACCCCAGAGAGCAAAGAGAGGGATTTCTGGGAGGGGTTTTTGGGCTTAATGTTAGTGTTTTGGGGTTTTTTATGAGCACAAGATGCCCAGTGAGTGATATGTTCACATTTTTGCAGGAGCGCCCATTGGGCAGAACTTTAAAATTTCCAAGGGTTTCCACCCCTTGGGGTCTACCACTTTTCTTTAGCCTCTGGGGGAAAACAAAGTCCAAACCACTACACTATGACTCAGTGCCGTCATCATTCTGCCAAGGATATCCTGATGAACCCGTCTGTCACCGCAGTGTCAGGTGATAGCCCTGACCCAAAGGGGACAGGGGGAGGTGCAGAACAACTGTCCATAAGTGTCCCTTGGCTCAGGGGATATGCAGGGCAGCAGGGATCCGTGCTGGTCCCCTTTCCTCCTTTCCCCTTCCAGGTGGCACTGGCCAAGGCCCCAGCACCTGCTGCCACGAGCTGTACACAGCTCCCCTGATGTTCAAGGTCTGACAAGCTTAATAAAACAGCTCCCACCAGAGGTTTGGTCTGATCCCCTGATCTGAGGGGAAACCGTGTCTATGGGGGAGGAAGGCATGCTTTCTGCCCCTCATTTTTGTACCTCATCAAAACCACTTCAAGATTTGGACAAAAATCAAAGGATAAGCGACCAAGAAGGCTCCTGACAGCCTTAAACAAAGCAGATGTTGGATCCTGATTGCTCCCTTTGGGCTAGAATAGTCCCATTCCCTGTCAGAAAACTGCCTGAAGCTAGACACAGTCCCATGGAGAGCTCAGCCCTGCACTTGGCCACTGGAGCTGTTCTACAGCTCACGCCGCCTGACAGGGTGGCAACAGAGCCCCTCTGCTCCCTGTAGCTCAAAGCTAGTGGGCTCTGGGCACAAAGGGGTGAGGCCAGGAATGGGCGGGGGAATCCAGAGCAAGGGGCTACGGGGATGGTGTCGCTACTCTGAAGGGGACCTTCCATGGGCAGTCAATGGTATTTATTTCGGAGCGGGCCGTAGGGGTGCGTGGGGAGAGCTCTCGACTCTGCAGTTCCTCACGTGTCTGACAGGGCGTCTTGGGAGGCACTGGAGTTCCCCCAGCTGCTCCAGATCCATAGCACTGAGATTTCCTTCTTTCCTTCCCTTCTTCCCTCCCCAGGGTCTCCTGTGGTGTTCTTCTGGCATTGGGTGTAGCAGGAGCCACCCCCAGGGCTCTGCATGGGGCAGGCTGGGTTGTGGCAGTCTAAAAATGTGTAATTAATAAGGAAATTGTAGATTTTGCATAGAAGTTGTTGTATTGTATTGTACTGTGCGTATGTTCTGTCCTTTCATTGGTTGATACTTGATGCAGTACCGTATAGGGTTATGTTCAGCCCCTATCTCCTATGACTGGTTGTAATTTGCATGCTCCGCCTAAACCCCATCTTCTGTTCCAGTGCCTTCCTTACCCACGTTATTTAAGGCTGGAGCCATTTTGCGCAGTGCTTTCTGTGCCCTTTTGTTCCTCCCTTTAAGCAGTTCAGTTGCCCCGCTACTTTTATAACAAAATCGCCTTCCCAGCTGCACCCAGAAAAGTTGGGGAGGTCTTTATTCAAGCGCTGACCTCCGCCCTGGGTGGTACCTGCTGCTCCTCAGGTGATTGGACAGAGCCATTCGTTGGTGTGAGTTTGGCATTCCCCACCCAAACTGCTACAGGAGTGCCAAGCTATTCTGAGGAATGGGGAGTTGTTACGAAGACTTGAGCGGAGCCCTGCTTAGAGGGGCTGGGAGAGGTCCAGCAGCATGGAGTGAGCCTGGCCAGTGCAGAGGGGCCCCGAGCAGGAGATGAAATCTCTTGCAGAGAGGCGCCACTTGCCACAACAGCAAACGGGGAAATCTTCCTCTCCCTTCAGGTCAGAGGTAGAAGTGGATGTGATCAGTGGTGTTCAAGCCCCCTGCAATGTGGAGGTGGAGATCCAAACAACCTATAAACAGACTGGCTCGAGCAAGGAAAGGCTGGGATGCTGCGACAATTATTGTGGCCTGGTACTAAGGCAGGCCTGGTAAATCCAGATCAGATGCTCTGGCACCTCTGTTAGGAGGCAAAGTCATCCCAAGGGCTGGAGGCTTCTGCGCGGATGATGTCAGGAGGGGCTGCACTCACTGGTGTCTCTGAAGGTGTGAATCTCTCTGTGATTCTCCTGGTTCTTGTGCCATTTCCCAAACAACATGGGCAGGAGGAGGGCTTTGCTGTCGCTTGTGGGAGAAACCTGCCTCTGGCTTTAGAGTGTTTTGAGAAAGTCCAGGTCAGACCTGCTTCATTTTCTAATGAGGGAAGTTGTCTTCCTCCACAGGCTGAAAAGGCCAGGAGCAAGTTACCATGTGTGTACATTCACATACTTTCCTTTTGCTGTGCATAGGGGCTTTGGTCCCGTGGAAATGCATGGGGCAGAGGACAGGGGACCTTGGGATCAGGTGGCAATCTTGGCTACTGGAAGGTTTCAGGATTCTTGTCTGCAAGCTGCAGTTGAGTGCGTCGTATCACTACTGAACCAGAGATGCTCACCTGCCGCTCCCATCAAGTGGACTTGCTTTTGGGGGTCTTGTATTTCTTTCTTATTGTCTTTCACGAATCCAGGGAAGAATGTGTGCGATTTTCTGGTTCTTCCCCTCACCTAATCCCCTAGCTGCTTTTTGGAAGGCCTCTTGCAGAAGCTGATACTGAAGCAGTGCTTTCAGGGTTACCCAGGGACTCTGAGAAACTGGAGGGGGAGAGATCACAGATTCAGTGCTGCCTGTGGTCAGGGACTAACGGAATGGCAAGCAGCTGGCTCACTGGAGAGAGATATCCCATTTCTAGCTAAATGAAGCTAAATCTCTTATCCACAAACTTCTGATTCAAGTCCCGGCAGTTCTGTCTAGACTGGCCAATGGGGCTGATGATGCCTGAGACCAAATCTTCCTTCCTGGGGCATTTCAAAAGAGCCAGCCATACTGAAATCAGGAGCTTTTCCACATGTGCTTGATGAGCTCAGCTGCCTCAACATCTGTAAGTTTTCTTTTTTCAGACCCCATTGACGATGTGCATGGTGACCTCCTGGGATCCCATGGCAAAATGAACCTTCTTTGCACCTGCGAGTGTAGCATCTTCCCCTTGCACTCCCTTCCTGGAGCAGTAGGTGCTGGCACAGCAGCCATTCATCTCCAAGGAGTCCCCAGGGTTGTGAGGGGGGATGAAGCTAGGTGGACAGCAGATCGCAGTCAGAGGCCATGGAACAGGTTGGACATGAGCTTGGGGAGACCAAGTGAAGTTCATCCCATATTAAAAGCCTCTATGGCCCATGAGGAGACAGCGAATCTCCCTCTGGAGAGCCTAGGTCAGGAATATACCCGCATCCATCATCGTAACGTCTCTGCATCTTGTTTGCAGACAAACCTCCTGTTAAAACTGCCGGAGCTTCCAAGCTGACTGCAGGCAGCAGTTGTAGAGCCCACGGCACCAGCTCATAGGGCAGCAAGGAGTGCCTTTCAGATGCTGTCTCTCTCCCTTGTAGATGTCTTTGTGCTGCCCCAGTCTTTCTGATCTGCCTCATCCTTGACTTCTCCACCCTGCTCCCTGCCATTGCTTGAGAAGGAGTTATCTGCAATGCCTTTGGGCACCGGGAGCCCAGAGACTGAAGCTTTCCAGCAAGAGCCCCAGGCCTGTCCAGCAGCTGTAAATTTCCCTTGGAAGAGCACTCTCATCTTTCAGCCCAGTGTTTATTTAGCCCCCTTGTCTATGTTGTACAATGGGGCTGCTTCAGAGAGCCCCTGTGGTCCTTCCACCTCTCTCTGCCTGGCCTGGCTGTCCTCAGGGCATCTTGCCAAGCTCTCATGTGGTGCTGCTGACCCCTGGGCTGGTGTCATCTATCTTTTCTAGAAGATGATTTTTTTCAGCAAACACCCTGTGGAGGACAGCAAAGCTGCAGAGATGAGCCCCCATGTCAGGAGAGAGCCTGGCTGTCCCAAGAGCTGGTGCTGATGGGGGCCAAAACTGCCCCTGGTCTCCCCCCATCCCAGTCAGCAGTGGGATATCAGGATTGAACTGTGAAGTTTGTTAACTCCTCGGCAGCATCCCTGTGGGGTGGGGAAGACAGGGCAGGGGAGCGGCTGGATGGTGAGAGAAGGGCTTCCAGGTGTTCTGGAGGAGATGTGGGCCATGTGCTGCTGCAGCCCAGCCTTCCTGGGTGCACTTCAGGAAAAGTGTTCTAAGAAAGACCTTCACTCAAAGCAATGGCCTTGGGTTTTCTGGCTGCTTTTCCCAGAGGAAGCAGCATGTCAGCAAAGGAATCAAAGCTCAGGGGATTTCCAGTGAGAAGGACACTGGGCGGAGCTGGGTATGTATTCTTCCATCCCATAAAATGAGAAAAAATGGGCCGGAGTGAGAGGTGAGGGATTTCCAAAGTCTGCTCATCTCTGATGTCTCCCCTCCCTGGCCTGGAGGGATCCAGTGCCTCCGGTGCAGAGCCGAAAGCTGTGCTGCAGATCCTGAAGGTGATTGTCCTGCTTCTGGTCAGGGCAGTGTTAATTTGGGCAGTATCCAGGAGGGGGCACAGCCAGGACATAGAGGTTATTCCTCATTTTGTCAAGGATGGGGGAAGGGGTCTCTTCCAGGTTGTGTGCGTGGTGGCAAAGTTGGGCACCAACTGGTGAGCAATCATGTGTGAGTCATTTGCCTCCCTTGGACACTCGGTTATTAGTATTGTTTCTGTTACTGTTCTGTTGCTGTACTGTTTTCTTATTTCATTGCCGTTTCCAGTAAGTTGTTCTTATCTCAGCCTGCCATCTTTACCTTTTGTGCCTCCAATTCTCCCGTCCAGCCTGCCTCCGGATGGAGGGGGAGTGGGAAGGAAAGGAGGAGTGGGAAGTGAGCGAGTGGCGCACGATTTGCATGGTTTCAGTGAGAACACTAAATTATGGAACACCCGTCTTAAACACATCATCGTGGCTGGGCTTCTCGAACGAAGATTTAAGAAGGCTCCATCCACATTTGTTACAGGTACGCTGGTGGCTTAGGAGGCCAATGCGAGATAGACATATCCGATTGCAAAAGGCACAGCAGAAAGACTCCCTAGGTGGTATATTCTGCAAGACATGATTCTTTCTCCCTTGTCTTTTCTCCTCGAGAGGGATTCTGCGTGCGTTCTCAAAGGAAACAGCAGCGTTAGAGATGGTGTGTCTCCAGGCCTCCCGATTGGAGGCCAGAGTAGACCAGTTCTGTTGATTGATATGGCCGAGGCTGAGATGTTTGTAGCTATAATTGTGTACAACGTGGAATAAATAATTCTGATTACAGTATTTTACTATTTCTTATTTTATTATTTTAATAACATTTCTTATAACATTACTATCTATTGCTGAATATATATAACATGTAATAATGTATTATAAAGTATTACTTCTCTCTATATTTCTATATTATATTTCTATATATATTTCTATATTTCTATATATATTTCTATGTATATATATTCTGTATTTCTATATATATTTCTATATTTCTACATTATATTTCTCTATATATTTCTATATTTCTATATATATTTCTATATATATATATTCTATATTTCTATATATATTTCTATATATATATTCTATATTTCTATATATATTTCTATATTTCTAAATTATATTTCTGTATATATTTCTATATTTCTAAATTATATTTCTGTATATATTTCTATATTTCTCTCTATATTTCTATATATATATTCTATATTTCTATATATATTTCTATATTTCTAATGATATTTCTATATTATTGTAACTATCATCTACTTAGCTAAATCATTCACTCAGGTCTGAGAAGGCGTGTCGAAAACAAGGATGCCTTGGCTAATAAACGCAGTGCTAGTCTTCCGTTCTGCTTGAGCCAGGGCCATAATCCAACGCCATCATTGCCAGAGTGCCCTGAATGCTTGTCTGACGTGAATCTCTGGGGCGTGGAAACCCTCCTCTTCTTCTCTGAAGGGCAGTAGTCTGTGTGCTGCACAACCTGGCTGTGGCAATCATAGCCCTGCCCTGTTGATCTTCTCTGCTCTCTCTGCCTCTGTCGGGTTTGCTCCCGAGCAGCCCGGAGCATGAGAGCCTGCTTGGAGCTGGCTTTGGAGGGCCCTGGAACTGCAGGATTCACTAAGACTTGGTCACAACGTGGAGGACTTGTTCTCTCCCTCTTTCTCTTCCGCAGTGAGCGGTCATAGTCTGTGTACTGCACAAACCGGCTGCCAAGGTTGTAAGTTCCCCGCACAGATCTGCTTGGCTCCCTCTGCCTCAGCAAGGTTTGCTCCTGAGCAGCCCTGGGAGCGGGAGCCCACCGGCAGATCCTCTTGGAAGGCCTTGCAGCTGTGCTATCCCTAGGACCACGGTCACGACTTGGAGGACCAGTTCTTCTCTCTGAAGCGTCGTCATAGTCTGTGGTGTCCCCAGACCAGCTGCGCAGATCCCTGCCCCACAGAGGGAATCTGCTCCGGGACCGCTCCCTGCCAGTGTCCTTCATGCCCTGCAAAGAGAGCTGTGGAGAGTTCCTGCCCTTTTCTCCTGAAAGGATCAGAGCAGTGGGGAACCCCTACAAGTTCTGGGACAGGACAGTTTGGGGCCTCCAAAAGGCTCTTTTGGAGGGCTACTAAGACCAAAAGGCCAGAGGCGCACCAAAGGGATGGATCCAGGTGGGATGCTTGGAGAGGGAGCAGCGTTGTGGCTGTGAAGAAAGGTGCGGTGTGTGAGGGGCAAAAGAGAAATGCTGAGATCCCAGAAAGAAATCCACTATTCCTCTGATGCCCTGACCCATGACCCCAAAGTTACCTTAGTCCTACCAGTCAGACCCTGTGGTCCAACAGAGCCCGCCTGCTTGCTGCTGGCCACACACTGACTGAGGAAGGAAGGGGCATGTGATGGTGCCAGTGAGGAAGAAGCCCTTTCTCCAATTCTCAGATCAGAGCATCTGGAGAAAAACAAAAGAGTGATCTCAGTTTAGAGCTGTTGTTGCAACCTCCTCTGGGGTTCAGTCATTTTCTCAGAGAGGCTTCTATGACAGAGAGAAGACTTAACCAAGGACACTAATGGGAAACTCAGCTAGGGTCTTCCCACCAAGTTTGCCTCTGTCCCAACAAAAACCTCATCTCTATACCTCCCACAGCCTCCATTTCATAAATTCACAGACTTGTTTGGGTTGCAAGGGACCTTTAACTTTATCTTGTTCCACCCCGCTGTGGTGGGCAGGAACACCCTCCACTATTCCAAGGTTTCTCCAAGCCCTGTCCAACCTGGCCTTGAACACTTCCAGGGATGGGGCCCCCACAGATGCTGTGGCAACCTGTGCCAGTGTCTCAGCACCCTTACAGCAAAGAATTCCTTCCCAATATCTAATGGAAACCTGCCCTCTGTTAGCTGGAAACTGATAGCCTTCATCCTGTCACTACATTCCCTGACAAATGGTGCCTCCCCATCTTTCCTGGAGGTCCTCTTTAAGTCCTCTTATCTACAAGAGTCAACATCAGAGACCAGGCAAGTAGCAGATTCCATCCGGGCCGCAGCCTGAAGCCCAGTAAAGGACAGACACGGAGTAGTTCAGATTTGACAGCACTGAATGATGCAGGTAGTAATTTCATTTGATGAGAAAAACACTCAGGAAGGTGAGAAGCACAAGTGCAAATGAGGAAAAGGAAATGTATTCTGAACATATTTGAATCCTGGTTATTACCTGGCATAGAACAGCAGGTAGGCTTGCTGCCTGAGAACTGTGTCAATGGAACGCAGCTGCACAGATTCATCGTCCATCCGGTACCACAATCCATTGCTGGCCTGTAAAAAAAAGGCAAGGATCTCTCCATGGTTTCTCTCCAAAAACACGGGTAGGAAACTGCCAAACCGAGAGCATGTCAAAACAAATGCAGTCCAGCCACTAAGGAGGCCTTCTGCCCCAAAACTTTGGCTGTCAGTAACACTGGCAGGAAAGTTTATCTTCCCCAGCACACCTTTTTCCCCATTGGGAAGGAAGTTGCTCTTTTACCTTTGTGTAGCAGAAATAGTGTCCTCCATGACAGCTGACACCACTGTGCACCAGGACAGCATATAAGGAGTAGAGGAGTGGTTCTCCATCTGCCTGAGACATGTATGGGCGAAGATCCAAGTACTCCGGATACTCTACAACCTATGGAGAGACCAAGAGGGCTCAGAAATGACCCTGGTCTGTGACATGAAATAGCCTACCAAGTGCAGGGGCCAGTCCAGGTGTATCAATACATCTCGGGGGCTCATGGGCACTTGGTTTTCCATAAAGCAACATAAAATCGTTTGGGTGGCAGGAAACCCTTCTCAGTCAAAGCAGCCCTATCAGAGCACAGTGCTTGCCTGTCTTCCCACAGGAACTTTCCACTCCCCAGAAGGGACCACAAAAAACCCAACACAAGCAGCTTGTGACAAGCATACTGCTTTAGGAAATCTGCTTCTTGAAGAGAAAGCTGCACACCAATAGTGTACACACCTTGCTGATCTTCCCAGCAGTGAAGCAGTCAAACCTCTTCAGACACACAGTGAGAACCTTGGGTGCACAGTGGACAGTGAACCTCTTAGTGGCGGCAACATTCTTCTCACACCTTGAAACCAAGCACAGAGCACAGCGCTGAAATGCACCCTATCTTCCACCAAGGCAGTCAGACAACCTTTCTTGTCTCGTGCATCCTTATGCTATTTTAAGGCAATTCGCTGCCATATTTAAAACAAACAAACAAACAAACAAACAAACAAAGAAAAAACCCCAACCCCCCTCCCCCAAAAAACCAGACAAACAAAACTGTGTCTCATCAGTGTGCAGTAAACTTCCACGAGAAGATGACTTCTGCTCAATGACTTGTAGCCCCCTCCCACAGAGTCTAGTGTTAATATGTTGTTAGGAATCATCTTACTTGCTACATTGAAAGCAGTTTTCACCATCCAGGTGCTCAGGTGTTACAAAGTCCTCCAGAGCTGCAGGGAGGGATGAGGCTGCCTGGAGAATTGAGAAATCGGTGCACTGAGCTACAGCAAATGCCCTGGCCCAAACATTTTCCAGGAGCTGACAAGAAAACCCCTGTAGCTGATGCTGAGGAGACCCGCCATGAATCTGCAAGCTGTATCCAGAAGGAGCCAGAAAGAGAGTGTGGTGCTGAACATTTCCCCTGTCCCAGAGGTTCTCAGGGGCAATCAAGAGCTCCCTCTCTCTCTCACCTGCCATTGAGCTACTGATGTTATTATGTAGGGTCATCAGTAGTGAAAACAATCCAACCCATCAGCCTGGAAGCCAGACAGGTGTTGAAGGAGGGCAAAGGAAAGAAGGATGAGGATATGTCAAGGGTGCAGAGCGCATAATGGGTGCTTGTCCAGCTTCAAGCCAGCACCTACAGAGAGACCAGTGCCATGGCCTCTGCAGGAGGACAACATCCGTTCCCCTTCCCATCCACGACCAAGACCTCTGGTGTTCACAGTCTATGCTTTCAGGACAAAGGTGTTGACTCTGAAAAGCCTTGCCATGTCTTGAAGCACAACTGCAAAACCTCTTACTTTGATATCCAAGGGGACATCCAGGAAGGCCTCATAGGAATCAGAAATGGCTTTGCAGCTGAAGCAGATGACTGGAAGGAAAAATCAAAATGCCGAGCAATGGTGAGCTGAACGATGGTCCTGCTTTGTGCTCATTGTACCTGTCCTGCTAGTCCCAGGGCCAGCTGTTGGGCACAGGCAGACAGAAGGGCACAGGCAGTGCCAAGGAGAGCAGCTGTTGTAGAAACATACCTCTGGATCTCAGAAAGCCTCCAAATATTTGATGGACAATGGTAGTAGATTGAGATGATATGTCCAAGCTGGAAACAAGTAGTAAGACAGAGCATTACTTCCTCCAAGCCCCGGCTGGAGGTTTTCCTTGATGAGGCCACATCAAGGAGTCCAAAGGGCTCAGAACTTTGTAAAGGTAACTTGCTTGTGCTTACTCGTTGCTTGCACTCAGACAAGCTCTCTGCATGGCATTGACAGTACAGCATAAGAAGTCATGGGCATCTTCCTCCCTGCCAAGCTGAAAATGTTCTCCTATGACTAAGAAACAGGAAGTTAGTAGTTGTCTCCTACAGGAAGGGAAGAAAACCTGTCAAAGAACCTGAAATCACATACATCTGAAAGCCCTGAGAACAGCCAAAGGCAGGATGGCACTGACTGAATGCAGGACCTTGTTAACATGCGCTTCCATGATGCACATCATGCAGAAGCCTTGTTGGCGACCTGAGGAGGGAGGGAGAGAAGGTCCTCTGGTTAGCAAAATATCCCTCGTGGTGGAATACTCCTCTTCTTCCACTCCCACTCCAGTGCAATATGCCACTCCTCCCAGTGTTTCAACAAGCACGGGACGTTTTAGTGCATAGAAAATGTTCTTCAGAGGAATGCTAAACTGAGGTTTTAACTTGCAGGAATAGAGACCCAGAGCTAGAAAGATGTGCCTTCATGAAGAATAAGACAGCTGGACAGGACAGGTGGCTCCTGAGTGTACAAAGAACACAAGTTCTGGGGCTGACAAAGGGCTGCTTTTCTCCTAAATCAAATTTCAGGTTCTGGGAATCCTTGGGATTTGATTAACAGATTCACAGGGAGATGTCCCTAAGAGTACTCACAGGCCTGGCTGTGCTGCCGGGAGAGCAGATAGTTGGCCAGCGGCGGGGTGTATGTCAGGCATTGCAGGACAGCATTAAGGAAGCATGTGTTGCCCACATTGCGGAGTCCTGCTCCAGCACTCTGTCTTTGCTGCCAGACCATGCAAATCTTCTCGGGGGGAAAGAGGATCCTTTGTGGCGGAGTCATTCCCTCGGCAATGACTGCAGGGAAATTCCATTTGGAAAGAGATGAAACGAGGCACAAAGGCATATTTAAACAGTGAGGTCTCTACAGGAGCGCTCAGGACCATCTGCTTCAACTGCCAACCCAACAACATCAGGGGAAGCTTAAACAGTGCCATTTAAATTTACTGTTTTGGAAAAATCCATTCCCCTGTTTACGTTGCTGAGAGTCCAACAAACCCACCATCTGATTTCTGGGCCGCAGGCTACCTTCCTTTCTCAGTAGAGTTCTAGACTGGATTATCAGTGAAGCCATCCCTTTTCCTGATTGTAACTTGTTGAAAACAAGTAAATACTGAGCACGGAAGGTAACCCAAAGGATGGCAGACCTCTCTACGAGCAATGGTAGCTTTCAAAGTCTTGTACCTAGTGTCAGAGGAGCGACAAAAGGTGTTTTCCTGGGTCTAATTGTAAACACGGGGGTCAGTTGGACTGCTCTCAGGAAACATCCCAGAGATCACTCTAGGTTGTGAGCACATCATTCTGGGATGTGACCACCAGCCATGTCAGTTGCCTGTGGCAGTTCACAAAGTCCAAACCTGCTGGTGAAGCTATTACTCACAGGAGTCGTTCCCTGCTGTGGCCATTGCCTCTCTCAGGAAGAGAGTGCAATGCTTTAGATGACCAAGGATGTCTTTCTCTCCAGAAAGAGAACAGCACCAATCCCGTCACCTAGTTGCAAAGAAATTACTGTAGCTCACCGAAAGTATCAAAACTCTAAAGAAACGCAGAACGGCATCCCCCACCAAGTCTTTCAGTGGTGCTCGGAACTGCTGCTGAGCTGCAGCTCACGCCCTTATGATCAGGCGCGGGGCACCAACTCACAGCGGGTTCAAAGGCCCTTTTGAAATGCTCCAATGTACGGTACCTTCTCTGAAGAGGCCCTGCTGCTCTCCTGACACTGCTTCAGCAACAGAGCCCTCTGGCTTTCCCACCTCCTAGGAGTGACCGTCTTTCAGCCACTACTTTAACTGCTGCCTTTGCTGCTCTCCTTTTTCTGCCTCCCTCCCTCCCACAGCAATCAAGGTGGGCTGAGCCCATCCCCTCAGACTACAGTCACCTCCCTGCTTACCTATCCTAGGCTATGGAAAAAAAACCAAGAATCAGCAAACTGGAATTCTAGCCTAGGTCATACCTGGCCAGCCTCTAAAAGTTGTAACAGCTCAGCCTACAGCTCGGAAGGTATAAATCAGCCTATACTTTTATCCCCTATACCCTGCTCTATGATCTGTGCCAAAAGTCAAAGCATTACCTTTGAAAGAGGAGGAAAGTTGAGGAGAAATGGTCAGTAACCAATAAACCATCCAAAAAAGGCAGGCACACAAGTAGCAAAGGAAGGAGCTGAGTTATCCCGAAGGCCAACTCTGTCCAACTGATTTTCGTTGGCGCGCTCCTCAGGATACCGGATGGGTGCCACATCTCTGCCCCTTTGTGACATGGGGTCACATGGAACCACATGGAACCACATGGAACCACATGGTTCTTGGGCACAGGAACCCACATGGCACGTCCGCCAGGTGGAAGCCACTGGACCTCCCCCCGTGCTGGTGGCAAAGGGCTAGTCATCCTCTGACAGAGCTCCCACACCTTCCCTGAGCCACACGGCCTGAGGAGTAAAAGCCTGCTCAGGGCTGTAACTGAGCCAGGTCACAGCTTTTCTGGCCCCCAAGACGCTGAGGGTTTCACTGCCACTTCTATCGGTGAGACTCTTAGCAAAGCACCTGGACTCTTATGGGTTCCTTTCCAATTAATTTCATCTGCCCCCAGGGTACAACCATGGGCTGACCCTGAACTGGGACTGCCAAAGGAACCCTTCAGAGGCTGCGCTGGGAGGACCTTGGCTGGCTGCTGGCCCCCGCCCAGCTGCTGTCTTGTCCTCAAGCTCTGAAAACGTTCCTGGATGGCTTTTTAGCAGCTTCACATTTACTCCTGCCGCTAGGCTTGGTTAGGTTTGGATCAGCCGCAACTTTAGCCAGACTCCCACTCTGGATGGTGAGGGCACGCGCGTGTTAGGCGGAGCTGTCCCCTGCACGTCCGGCGCCGAAATAAACAAATACCGGCTTAATAGCACCTGTGGCTGTTGAGTTTTACTACTGTTGCCTTTTCCTGGCATCAATGGATAGAGACAGTTTTGTCCCTGCTGCACTTGGCCTATGTTGTTTTGGGCTTGTTGGAAATCATAAAACTTTTCTAATTTTTTTAGTGTTCCTAATTAACTTTTTGATTAGTTGTTTTTAACACACATCATAGGCGGTGCGTTCAGCCTTAAATCAACTTTAGCCAGCATGGAGTAAAAATTGTCATAAGCTCCTTTGGGAGAACACAGCCTGGGAAAAGTCCTAAAACTGTAGGTTTTGTTGAAGTTAACCCTGTTAGGCTTCAGTGGAGAAAGCCTGTCAGAGAAAGATGTCCTGTTGAAGGAGGAGATCTGGAACACAAGATTTATGGACTACAAGGACCTTCTGCAGAAACCAGCAGCTAAAGAAGAAGACTAACAAAGGCTCAGCATTTGTGTCAGAAAATCCCTAGGGGAGGGAAAATATACAAAAAAGATTAAAGATATGAAGTTATTACAGTAGAAAGTGAGAAATTAATAACCAATACCACATAGAATACTAATTAATGAAAGGGAGTGAGTGATGTAATTTGGAAGCAATGAACATTAATTTCTTTGTTTGCCAAATCTGTATAAATAGGTGAAAAGCGATGTCTTGCTGTCAGGACGGAGGCAGGATTTTTGTCAGCCACATGCACACGCAGGGCTGCAAATAAAAGTAATCACTTGCTTTCTAACACTAAAAAGCCAATTTGTTAGAGGGTCCTATTTATCCCGACAGTTTCAGAGGTGTTTAGCAACAGGCAGTCCTCTGGACACCTGGTGTAACCTCTGCTCAGCAGGCAGATAGTGTTTCTCATGCGCCAAGGATGCAGCTGGTTGTTATTTAACAACACTTGAACTGCCTGCTTTGGCCCCTGCCTGGAATGGGGCATCAAGTTTTACTCAGTTCTTCTCAGGACAGGTGGTTTCACTCCTGCCCAGCTCAGCACAGTTCATATGGCTCCTGCTCCACTCCGAGGTGTTTCTTCTTTTATACTTGGGGCATCCAGCTCGGGCATGACTTTGCTTGGATGGCTTTTTTCATCACGTCTTGCAGCAGCTGGTTTTATCCCTGTCATCCTTGGGGAGGCTCCTTGTATCCCTTACCCAGACAAAGTCTCTGCATTTACTCCTGCATTACACCTCTCACGTGACCTTTTTATGCCCCTGCCCTAACCTGATGTCTAGGTCCTGTATTACCGTCCTCCCAGCAGCACTTCAGGAGCTCTCTGATGAAGACAATCAACAATGGCACTCGTGAACAGTGCCTCTGCTCCTGCCTCCTGCTCATATGGGGGCATTTTAGGACGTAAGCAGCTCTGCTCTGTTCTCTGAAGCGAACTGCCCACCAAGCACACCTTGCACTGCCGTCCTGTCATGCAAGAAAAACAGCTTTTCGTCTTGCATGCACAAGCTCCAACAGAAACTCTGTGATATCCAGAACAAGTGGTGGATTGATCTAGCTGAAAAAATTCAATTATACGCAGATACGGGTGATCACAAAGGATTCTGTGAGGCTCTGAAAACAGCATATGGGCCTGCATACCAGGTCCAAAGCCCAGTACTCAGTGCTGATGGTCAAACACTTCTAACAGATAAAACCTCCATTCTGAATCAATGATCTGAACACTTTCAGACTTTTTTCAGTACCAACTGTGTAGTCCAAGACTCAGCAATTCAGTCCATCACACAGTAAGCGGTGAAATACGAATCGGATACTGCCCCCACTTTAGGAGAAACCCTCAAGGCCATACAGCAGGCGAAAATCGGCAAGGCAGCTGGGGTTGATGGAATTCCTCCTGAAGTCTGGAAACATGGGGGCCTTGCACTCCATGCCAAATGTCACGAATTTGTGGTATGCCATTGGGAACTAGGCGAACTAGATTGCTCAAATTACCGGGGTATTACTCTGCTCCCCATTGCTGGCAAAATCCTGGTAAGAATACTCTTGAACAGACTAATACCCACTATAGCAGAAGGAATTCTACCTGAAAGTCGGTGTGGCTTCAGAGTCAACAGGAGTACCACAGACATGGTGTTTGTTCTCAGACAACTGCAAGAGAAGTGCAGGGAACAGAACAAGGGTCTCTATGTAACCTTTGTTGACCTCACCAAGGCTTTCGATACTGTGAGCAGAAAAGGCCTATGGCAGATTTTGGAACATTTAGGTTGTCCCCCCAAGTTCCTTAAAATGATTATCTCACTCCATGAGGATCAGCACGGCCAAGTCAGATATGGTAATGCACTTTCTGAGCCCTTTCTAATAAAGAACGGTGTAAAACACGGCTGCGTTCTCGCTCCAACCCTATTCACAGTCTTTTTCAGCAGGATGCTCCAAAGGGCCATGGCAGACCTCGAGGATCAGGACGGGATCTACATTTGATACCGTACCAATGGAAGCCTTTTCAACCTAAGGGGACTGAAGGCCCACACCAAGACCTTAAACCATCTTGTCCAGGAGCTGCTTTATGCTGATGACGCCGCCCTCGTCGCTCACACAGAAGCAGCTCTGCAGCGTTTAACATCCTGCTTTGCTGAGGCTGCTGAGCTCTCTGGGCTGGAAGTCAGCTTAAAGAAAACAGAAGTTCTCCATCACCCTGCACCTCAGGAAGTCTTCCATCATCCCCATATCACCATTGGCCAGTCAGAGCTCAAATCAGTCCAGCAGTTTAATTACCTCGGGAGCCTCATCTCCTCGGATGGTGAGATTGACGGAGAGATGGACAACAGGTTAGCAAAGGCATAGAGAGCTTTTGGAAAACTCCATAAAAGAGTTTGGCAAAATAAACACTTGAAGAAAAGTACCAAGATCAGTGTTTACAGAGCCATTGTGCTGTCTACTCTCTTATATGGATCCGAATCCTGGGTCATCTACAGCCACCACCTGCGACTCCTGGAACGCTTCCATCAACGCTGCCTCCGTACAATCCTAAACATCCACTGGTCAGATGATGTGACCAATCCATCTGTTCTAGAACAGGCAGCAGTCACAAGTATTGAGGCCATGTTGCTGAGAACACAGCTGTGCTGGGCAGGGCACGTCTCCAGGATGAAGGACCAACCCCCCCCTCCCTAAGATCGTGCTCTGTGGTGAACTTGCCACCGGCTGCCGCAAGAGAGGAGCCCCGAAGAGGAGATACAAGGACTGCCTGAAACAACATCTCAGCCTTGGCCACATTGATCTTCATCATTGGTCTACTCTGGCCTCCAGTCAGGAGGTCTGGAGACACCCCATCTCTAACGCTGCTGCTTCCTTTGAGAACGCAGCAGGATCACCATCGAGGAGAAAAGACAACGCAGAAAGAACCGTGTCCTGTCGATCCCATCCAAGGAGTCTTTCTGCTCTGCCTTTTGCAACTGGACGTGTCTGTCTCGTATTGGCCTCTTTAGCCACCAGTGTGCTTGTAGCAAATGTGGGCAGAGCCCTTCCCAAATCTTCGTTCATGCAGCCCAGCCATGATTTTGGATATTAATTTGGGAGTCTGGACTCATTGGTTTATTTGGTTCTGGAACTGGTATTTGGTTTATTTGGTTTTGGAAACAGGTATTTGGTTTCTTTTGTATTATGGGTACTTCAGGTTGCAAAGAAAGAATCTTGAAGAAATCCTTTCTGCTATTTTGGATATTAACTTGTGATTTCTGGACTTATAAGTTGATTTGGTTTTGGAAACTGGTATTTGGTTTATTTTGTATTCCTGAACCATTGGAAACAAATTGGGACCCCTTTGGAGGGACAAAGCTGTTGATGGTCCAGGGGTTCCAGGACCCTGAGGATTCCAGTGCCCACTGAAAGTGTTATTCAGGGAGATCCTCTCAGTCCCTGGATCGGGGGAGTTCCAAGCAAGATCCCTGGGATTTTATTAAGGCATTAAAAGGTTTATAAAAGTTATATAAAGGTATATAAAAGATGTACCTAACCAACATAGAAATGGAGCTCTATAATATAATATGATTGACTTATAAAAAGTTGTGATAGAACTGTAAAAGAAGAGGTGTGATGCCTCAGAGCTTTTTGGTTTTTTTATCTTTTGTAGATTTTAGAAGTAGTGGTGTAGTGATTGTAGATTTTAATGGAGCTGCATTCTATCCCTTACCCTGTAGCATAATGTTTGCACATCCCCAACCCTGTTACCCCATCCCATATCAACCCCTCTAAATCCCGTTAGCGTGTTTAGTCTTCTTTTCAAGGTAGAATTGTAGAAAAGCCTGGACCAGAAGACATCCCACAGACACAGCCACCTTCAAGCCCAGAACTCGGGAGGAGCTCCAAGAACTGTGGGTGCTGCGAAGAAGATGAAGTTGAGGAAGAAGGGGTCCCAAAGACCCCAAGCCCAATTCCCAAAGGGGTGTGTCGGGGGCAGAACGGGGCAGAAGTGGGGGGTGGAGAGATCTGGGGTTGGATGGACCTTGTTCTAAAATCCCAGAGCCACTGCCTGGGGGTGCCCGTCGTGTGTGTTCCCCTGGCCTGAGGCTCCACTAAAGGACCTGCTCTCTTTATCTCATCTCATCCACTCCCCTGGCCTGGAGTCTTCTCCTCCGCGCTCTCTTGAGGCAACGGGGACTGGACCTACCAGGTGCTGGGGATGCTGGAAATCCCCCCGGTGCCGGGTGGAGCACGTCAGCCTGGAGCACCCCCTCAGCCAGGACTGGGGTACGGCCCGGCCCCCCCAGCACCGGGGGCACACTGGGAGGGGGGTGAGGGGCTCTGGGGGCCTTGGGGGGAACTGGGAGGGAGTTTGCGGGGCAAGGGAAAGGGTCTGGTGGGGAATGGAGAGTCTGAGAAGGAGGTTGGTGGGTGCTGGGAGGGCTGAGAGGGGCTTTGGTGAGTCCTGGGGGCAACTGGGAGGGAGTTTGGGGGAACGTTTTGGGGATGGGAGCGGCTTTGTGGGGAAATGGAAAGGCTGAGAAGGGAGTTGGAGGGTCCTTGGAGGGCTGAGGGTCCAAGCCTGGACCCCTCAATCCATCCCCGCGGTGATTTTGGGGGGGTCGTGTGTCCCCCTGTACCTGCTTTTGTTCTGACACCAGGTGATTGCTCCCGAGGTTCCCAGTAAAGTTTCCCAATTCTCTGCACTCCCTGGATCCCCAATTTTGGGTTCACCTGAGCTCCCCCCTCCCCCACGGACCCCCCCGAACCCCCCAGCCCCGGGGCTGCCGCGGGGGCCCCCAACGGCCCTCAGCCAATCCCAAAGCGCCCACGCCGCCCGCGCCCAATCCCAGCGCGCCGCGCTGATGACTCATCAGTCGCCGGGAGGACGCCTCGAAAAAAGGGCCCCAACTGCGCCCTCAGCCAAGCCCAGCGCGCCCCAAACCCCCCAAAACGGCGCCGCCCGGCTGGTTTGGGGCTGTCAGCAGCTGTCCGGCGCTGGGCATGGAGCGTGTGCGGGGAGCTGGGGCCGTGCTGGCGGTGCTGGTGGTGCTGGGAGCCCCCCCGGCTGCGGGCGAGGAGCTGTCGGGTGAGCGGGGGGGTGGGAAAGAGGGGAGAAAACAGGGTGTGGGAACCCCGAAAGTGAGTGGGAGGAGGGTCAGAAGGCCCAGAGTGAGTGGGAGGGGGGTGGGAGCCCCAAAGTGAGGGCGGGGGAGTCTGGGGATTGAGGGGACGGTGGGAAAGGGGTGGGAGAGGGGGGAAAGAGGGGGTGTGGGAGAGCAGACAGAGGGGTGCCATGGGGGTCTCTCGGTTTCCCTTGAGCCCTGGAGCGGTTCCCTGCGGTTTTGGGGGTTGGTTGCGCAGTGGGGGGTTCCCCAACCCCCCTGTCCGTCCCCGGGGGGCTGATGGGGGGGTTCCCCCCTAGCCAAGAGCCGGTGCTGGGGCGTCCGTGGAGCAGAAAGGGGTGGGAAAGGGGGGTCCGGTGTTGTCCCCTTCAGATCCCACCCTGCTGTGGGAGGCTGGGGGATGATGGGGAGGGGACGGGACACGCCCTGACCCGTGTCCTGCACACACAGGGGTGTTCCAGGAGATGGTAAAGCACGAGTGTCACTTCATCAAAGGCACCGAGCGGGTGAGGTAGGTGCTGAGGTACATCCACAACCCGGAGCAGTTGGTGCACTTCGACAGCGATGTGGGGGTCTATGTGGGGGACACCCCGGATGGGGAGATCCAGGCCAGATACTGGAACAGTGACCCAGAAAGGCTGGAGTACAAACGAGGTGAGGTGGACAGGCTCTGCCGGCACAACTACGAGGAGGTCCACCCCGTTCCTGGTGAATCGCAGAGGTGAGCGTGGGGCAGAGCGGGTCCCCTCAGCCCCTGCCACGGGAATGACCCTGGAGCCCCTCAAACCCTCCCTGGGAATCACCCCAGACCCCTCAGCCCTCCCTGTGCCCTTTCCCGTGGTCTTTGGACCCCTTCCAGTTCTTTGGACTCCATCCCAGTCTCTCCCAGTGCCCCCCCGCGTCTCCACCCCACTGGGGCCACCGAGCTCACGGCCCTCAGCCAATCCCAGCGCGTCTCTCTGATGACGCTCCAGTTGCCGGGCAGACCCAAACCAAACACTTCCCTCACCACGACTCAGCCTCCCAGTCCCCATCGCTTCCTTCCCAGTCCAGACCAGTCATTCTCAGTCTCTCTCATTGCACTCTCAGATCCTCTCAGTTCATTCCCAGTCGTTCTCACTTCACTCCCACATCTCCCAACTCTCTCCCCAGTACCCACCAGCCCATCCCCTTCTAGCGCAGTCTATTCCCAGTCCCTCCCAGTGCCATCCCAATCCCTCCCAATGTCCTACAAGCCCTCTCCCCTGTCTCTGCCAGTGCCCCCCAGCTCAGCCCAGTGTCTCCCCCGTCCCTGCCAGTGCCCCCCAGCGTGTCCATCTCGCTGGTGCCGTCGAGCTCCCAGCCCGGCCCCGGCCGCCTGCTCTGCTCCGTGATGGATTTCTACCCTGCGCCGGTGCAGGTGAGGTGGTTCCAGGATGGGCAGGAGCTGCCGGAGCACGTGGTGGCCACCGACGTGATCCCCAACGGGGACTGGAGCTGCCAGGTGCTGGTGCTGCTGGAAATCCCCCCCCGGCGCGGGGTCACCTACAGCTGCCAGGTGGAGCACGTCAGCCTGGAGCACCCCCTCAGCCGGCACTGGGGTACGGCCCGGCCGCCCCAGCCCTGGGGGCACACTGGCAGGAGGGCCGGGAGTGAAAGGGGGCAACTGGGGGCAACTGGGAGGGAGTTTGGTGGGTGCTGGGGGTGACGGGAGGGGGGTGGGAGGGTCCGAAAGGGTCTGGGAGGGGCTTGGTGGGATCGCAGAGGGGATGGGAAGGGACTGGCAGGAGGTTTGAGGGACCCCCGGGTGGGCTGGGGGAGAGCGGGCCGGGCTCTGTGGGGTGCCGGGGGGTGCGTGGGAGGAGGTTTTGGGGGTGCTGACCCCCCCGGCTCCCCCCAGAGATGCCACCAGACACCGTCCGCAGCAAGATCCTGGTGGGGGTCGGGGGTTGGTCTTCCTGGCGCTGGGGCTCGGCTTCTACCTGCGGGAGAAGGTAAAGGGGGGTCCCCGGGGGTCATGTCTCCCCCCTTGCTCTCCCACAGCCTCTGGGTCCCCCCTACCCCCCCAGCCCTTTTTCTCTCACCCCCTTTTCTCTCCCCACAGAGCTCCTGAGCCGCCGGCGGCCGCAGCCCCTCCCCGTGGCCTTGGACCCAGCCAGGACCCCCCAAACCCTGCGCTGATTTTGGGGGTTTGCATGTCCCCCCCTTCCCTGTATTTCTTCCCGCACTAACCAGCTGTTCCCAGTACTCCCAGTAAAGCTTCTCAGTGCTCTGCAGTCCTGCTCACTGGAGAGAAGGGGCTGGGGGTGACTTGGGGGGAAACCGCGGGGGGAGCAGAGTTTGAGAGGGGCAGAACCAGCCCCAGGATGGATCGGGAATGGGGAACCCCCTGAGTCCTCCACGTGTCACCCTGTTCATAGGGGGGTTGTGGGGGCATCTGCACCCCAACGGGGCACCCAGTGCACCCCAAGAGGTGCAAGGACCCACGTAAACCCCATAAAAGAGGTGCTGGGAATCCCAAATTCAGTGGCAGGGGAGTGGTACTCCCCAAAGGAGGATGGGAGTGAGACAGGACTGAGGAGTGGGGAATGATGGGAAAGGGTTGGGAGAGGTCAGAAAGGTGGGGAAAAGGAGAATGTGGGATATCAGCCCATCGCCAGCTCCCTGCACACAGTGAAGCTTCCCAGTTCTCTGCACTCCTGGTGACTGGGGAGAAGTGGGGGGGATTCAAAAATCCTGGCAACAGGAGGGTTTGGACACTCCCCGACCCCAAAATATCACAAAAGAGGGATGTGGACACTCCTAGACTCCAGAAATCCTGGGAACAGGGGGGTTTGGATATTCTCAGACCTTAAAAATCCTGGGAACAGGGGGGGTTGGACACTCTCAGAACTACAAAATCCTGGAGAAAGGTGGTTTAGGCACATGCGGTGTATCAGGGAGGGAAAAGGTCCCAGAGATACTGGAAGGTGAAAAACTAGACACCGTTGCTACTTAAGAAAGTAACTATTTATTATGAAAGGTGGCTAACAGTGAAAACATAGGCACTCAAGAGAAAGGGATTAGGGAGGAGAAAAGTGAACAAAAAGACCCTAAAAGGAAGGCACAGCACCCTACTCACCCAGGTGTCACCTATAAGAGAGTCTTACCCACTCTAACCACTTCTGAAGCCTCTCTGCAGCAGCTGCGTGTTCCGGAGGGCTGGCAGGCTCCCACTCCAGCAGGCGTCCCCGCTAAAAGCAACTTGGTCCTTCGTGTAGAGCCGGCCACCAGCAGGGAAAACGTGTCTGCTTTCATACAGTTCATTGAGCACACCTGCCCGGGGAGGGGTGGCCAGCACCGCCCCATCAGGGGTTCCCAATCCCACCCCCTTGGTTATGTCAGTGCCCCCCTTCTGTGCATGGGTGAGAACTTTGGAAATCCCCTCACGCAGGCGCAGTGAGTCCTGGGGGTCTTTCCCAATTGAGTCTGGGGGAGAGCCTTCCTCACCTCATCATCACTTTCTCCTCCAAATGCCCTTGACGAGCCAGTAACCAATCACAGGAGACCAATTAAAACAGTTTATATAGAAGTTCTCCCTCCAAGGGCAAATTTAGTGTTTTATCAGTGAACTTGGCAGGAAGAACTGTAAACTACTGCAGGTGGCTAAGGCCAAACACAGACCAAAAATATCATCACAACTCCATCCCAGTGAAAGGGCTCTGAGCCAGAGAAGGGATGAGAGCCAGGTACAGGCTTGGGAATTGCCGGGAGGGGAAAGGGATGTCTAAGAACAAGTCCCTTAGGAGAGGGAAGCAGAGAGGCTGAGTTTTGACCCCAACACTAAGGTGTACAGGGCAGAGCAGAGAATATGTCCACATAAGATTCTTGTGCGTCCGTCTTTGCAGTTCTGACAGGCACTTCTTGTCACAGCCTGTCCTCTCCATTCCAGAATAGGCCCTGGCAACCAAAAAACCAACACCCCACACCATAGTGCAGACCAACCCATGTGCTTTGGGCCCATTTGTTGTCCTATCCACTCTGGCCTATCCTCTCCATTCTGGAATGGCCTCTGGAAACCAAAGAACCAAGCCCCCACCATGTGACAGTTCAACCCCATCCGTGTGCCAAGGGCTCCTTTGTGGTGTCACAGCCTGTCCCCTCCATTCCAGTAAGGGCCCTGGAAACCAAAGAACCAACGCCCTCCAACCCCAAAGTGAAGCCCCACCTTTGTGCCATGGGCCCTCTTGTGATGTCACGGCCTATCCCCTCCATTCCAGAATGGCTGCTGGAAACCAAAACACCAATGTCTCACAGCCCCTAGTGCAGCCCAACCCCTGTGCCATGGGCCCCTTTGTGATGTCACAGCCTGTCCTCTCCATTCTGGAATAGCCCCCGGAAACCAAAGAACCAACACCTCACACCCCCACAGTGCAGCCCCACCTGTCTGCCACGGGACTCTTTGGGATGTCACGGCCTTTCCCCCAGGAAAGAAAGCCTGGAACCTTTGGGTTTCAGATGCAGTTGGGGGGCCACCCTGAGCACTCCATGGGCAGCAAGAGCTTTCTGTGCTGGTACTTTTTGTCTGGCAGGAATCTTCAGCTGTGTTCAGTTTGGGCAGTCAGACTGGCAATTTCAGCGCAGGGCTCCTGCAAGTGAACGACAGCCCTTCCCTCCAGGAAAGAAACCCCTTACCCTCGGTCTCTTCTCCTGTTCCCTAAAACACAACCTGCAGAGGAGCTTTCTGGGATCTCTTCTCTTGGGAATTGGGAAGATAGACCCACTCCCATGTTTAGCACCTCAGGCAAAACCATCCTTTGAACACCTTTCCCAACCCTCCCCAACCTTTCCCAAAGCCCAGATTTTACAGGTGTCCTGTAATTCTGGCCCAATCTCACCCAAGCCCACAAACCAGGACAGAAACCTCTCAGCCTCACGCTGTGTCCTTCCCAGTGCTGTGCCTTATGTGCAGGTAAAAGGCCTTAAAATCATGGACCCAAAATTCATGGCCTGTTCTTTTTCCCAGAAAAGAAGGCGTGGTGAACTCTCCAGAGCAGGGAACTGGAAGATCTCCCCAAAACTCCTTTGGTACACGCTGCAGGGCCAACGATTCCTCTGCTCTGCCCTGTCGGCGCTGCTTTGTCTCATCTGGGTCCCCAGAATCTGTCAGTGAAAGCCGGGGAATAAAATCTCTGAGCAGTTGGTTGGGTTCCAGAGGTGACCCTACTTCATTCAGCGCTGAAGGGACACAGCAATTGCTCTCTAACACCTGTACATCAGTTCTCAAAACTTTTAACTATTTCTACATTTTAGCAGACAAAGGAATTCCTGTCCATTGGCTTAGCAGTTCTCTGCAGGAATTCTTCTTCTCTCTTCCATTGGCTCTTGATTTCTCACTTTGCATGATACTTAGTCCACAGTATTTGTCCTTTTCTTGTCTTTTCCCTATATAGGGAGAGCCTCAGTAACTGTGTTAGTTTTGTCTTCATCTCTGGTTTCTCTAAGGGTCTTTGTGGTTTAGAAATTCTGCCTTCTTAGTGTCCAGGTCTCAAAAAGAGATTTCTCTGCCAGGTCTCTGACCACTGAAATATGGCAGGCCTTAAGCTTTTACTTTGTTTTTCTAACAAAAGGCCATGGCCCAGAACTTGTCCATCATCCATTGTCTATTGCCCCATTCAATCTCCTGCCAGCAGTTTCTCCCCACTGCTGGGTGGGCTCCTTTGTCAAGCACTAGAATTTGTTGGGTAACAGGCCCAGTCCTGTTGCCTATTTTTCGTGGGGATGTGCAGGAGGGCATTGAGTCTTCCAGGAGCAAATTGGCAGAGGACCCCAAGCTGGCTTGCAGTGTGGATGTGCTGGAGGGTAGGAAGGCTGTGCAGAGGGACCTGGACAGGCTGGACCTCTGGGCCGAGCCCGTGGGCATGAGGTTCAAGAGTGCCTTTGGTGCCTTTGGGGCCTCTGGCCACAAGAACCCCCTGCAGCTCCAGGCCGGGGGCAGAGGAGCTGCAAAGGGTCCCCGTGGGAGAGGCCCTGGGGGTGCTGGTGGACAGAGGCTGAACCTGAGCCAGCGGGTGCCCGGGTGGGCAAGAAGGCCAAGGGCAGGCTGGCCTGGATCAGAAAGAGTGTGGCAGCAGGAGCAGGGCAGTGATGCTTCTGCTGGACTGGGCACTGGTGAGGCCACCCCTGGAGTGCTGTGTCCAGCTCTGGGCCCCTCAATTCAGGGAGAACCTTGAGGGGCTGGAGTGGGTAGAGAGCAGGGCAATGGAGCTGGGCAAGGGTCTGCAGTGCATGGCCTGTGAGGAGCAGGTGAGGGAGCTGGGCTTCTCCAAGCTGGAGAAGAGGAGGCTCCGGGCTGACCTTCTCCCTGTCCACAACTTCCTGACAGGAGGCTGGAGCCAGGTGGGGGTCAGCCCCTTCTCCCAGACAACAGGCGACAGGACAAGAGGACACGAGGACCTGCCTGTCAGGGGCTGTTTGTCAGGGACAGGAGCAGGACTTTTTGGAGAGAAACAGGGATTAGGTATTGAAATGGGCTGCCCAGGGAGGTGGTGGAGTCAGCGTCCCTGGAGGTGTTTAAGCAAAGACTGGCCATGGCACTGAGTGCCGTGGTCTGCTTGACGGGCTGGGGATGGGGCGTAGGCTGGACCCCGGCTGATCTCACAAGTCTCTGCCAAGCTCAGGGACTCTGGGCTTCTGTGCCAGCCCAGCCTTTGGGGACAGCGTGCTGGTGGCTCCGAGGCTCCGTCCTTGCCTTGCCTTGCCCATCTCCTGGCTGCCAGGCAAGGGCCTTGTGACATCACAGCCTCTGTGGAACAGCGCGGGGGCTGAAAACTGTCAGTGCTGCGTCCCCGTGCCCAGAGCCTGGGCAGAAGTCGGCTGGCAGGGACGGGCAGAGACTGTGCAGAGGTGTCAGCTCGTCCCGCAGCAGCACGATGCCCAGCCAGGGCATCTCCTGGCTCCTCAGGCTCTCGCTGCTCCTGCTCTTGCCTGGCCCACTGGAGCCTTGCAGCCGTGCCACAGGTGCCATTGCTGAGAACCGGGGTTTTCCTTGGATGGCCCCTTGCCAGAAAAGGCAGGAGAGGCTGGAGAGAGGGGAAGGAGGGGGGTCAGGCCGCTGGGATGGGGCCGGCGGGCCGTGAGCCCGAAGCCAGCAAGGCCTTGGGCCCACACGGTGTCAGGGGAGGACTGAGAGCCCCCAGGGAGGAGGAAAGCTGGGCAGGCCCCAAGGCTGCTGGGCCTCTTCCTTGCCAGCCCTTTGGCCAAGGCCCCGAGGCAGAGGGGGGGCTCAGCCCCTGCCCAGCAATGGGGCACAGGCTGAGCCCCAGGGACACCAGAGCCAGGCGGCCTGAGCTCTTCTTCCTGCAGCGTCTGCCTGGGGCAGCCCAGCCAGGCCTGAGTCTCTGCAGGAGAGGCCAAGCCCAGCCAGAGAGGGCTCAGCCCTCTGAGGCTGCACTCACTGCAAAGGGAACAAAACATTGGCCCAGAGGACATCCTGCCCCCAAATGGAGAACTGGAAAGGTCAAGAATAAAAACGTCACCCCCCTCCATTAGTCAAGAAATGTTCAGACCTCTTTCCTTAAAGCATCCAGGACTCAGGTCACCCAATTTTCTCTCTGAGAAGGGTTTTCCATGGTTCCCCTCAATTCCCAGGTTCAAAGGGGTCCCAGCACACTTTGGGATGTGTTGGATGCCGTGTTGGGGTGCAGATGTCCCCCCAAAGCTCTCCCAGAACAGGGTGACACAAGGGGGGGGCACAGAGGGGTCCCCATTCCTGATCCATCCTGGAGCAACCACACTGGGGGCAACTGGGATCAGAGTGGGAGCAGCTGGGCCCCTGCTGGGCTCATACTGGGACCATACTGGGAGTGACTGCAATAATACTGGGAGTATGAGAAAGGGACTGAAACCATACTGGGGATGACTGGGATCAAACTGGATTTGTACTGCAAGTGTCTACAAGTTCCTGGGAGCATACTGGGACACATACTGGACACATAGTGGGATCATCCTGGGAGCAACTGGGACCATGCAGGGGCAAATGGCCTCCTCCAGGCAGTGACTGAAAGTGCCTGAGGCCATACTGGACTCAGACTGGGAGTCCTTGAGAGGGAAAGGAACCATCGTGCGGGGGATTGGGAGCAACTGGGACCACCTTGGGGGCAACTGGGATCCTATTGGGAGTGACTGAAAGTGACTGGGATGATAGTGGGAGTGGCAAGGGCAGTACAGGAGGAGGGGCAGGAGGTGCTCCAGGCAGGGTCTGTGATTTTCTCTGCAAGTTGGAGAACAAAAACAGGATTCCACTTGGGTTGTTCTTCAGGCTGTTCATTAGAAAAGCAGGAGCTCGTTGTCTCAAGGACTTGCACAGCTCCGAGGGGTTTTCAGTCCCAGCCCCCCAGGTCACCCCCCAAGGTGCTGGACGGCCCTTCAGACCCACCTGAGCCCACCCCCCATGTGCCCACCCTGTGCAGGGCAGCTCGGGGAGCCCCTGGGACAGGGGATGGTGCCTCTGGACCTGCCTCCCGAGGGGCTTCTGCCACCCCTGGGGGGGCACAGAGGGGACAGGGGCACCCTCAGCTCCTCCTGCCACGAGCTGAGCTGGGACAACAGCCCGAGCTCCCGGGGCCTGGGCAGGTCCTGCTCCATCCTGGGGCTTTGCCTGGATGCTCCTGT
>NW_024103501.1:0-30696 GCF_003945595.2 Pipra filicauda | reverse complement strand
GACCAAGGATCAACTGACAGAGACGAAAATACCTGTGGAAGCTGCTGTTGAGTCACTGGCAACTGCCAAGTGTTTCTATACTTACTAAAACTATATAACCCCCCCCATCAATGCCCAGCAGAAATTGTTGGCATCACTAGTGTAAATAAAATTATTACCAGGCTGGTACTTCCCCAGGTGAGGACCCTCTGTCTGTGTTTGCAAAGGGAAGACCCCAAAGGATGATTTTTTTCCTGTCCCAATGCTTGAATTTTTAGTAAGGTTTAATTGATGCCATGTTTTGTTCCTGTCCCCAAGCCCCAAATTCCTCCTGGTGGGGCAGCCCCGCCGAGCTTTGCAGCCGGGAAACCCGACCTGGGGGTTTGCTCCCTGTTCCTCAGGTGCTTGAACACAGCAGAGGGGCAGCGGGACCCCTCCAGCCCCGCCCCAAGAGCCCGTGGGGGCAACTCCCCGGGCAGCCCGAGGGACAGCGCCAGGGCGGCCGTCAGGGCCCCGAGGGGACAGCGGGGACAGCGGGGGGGCTGCGGCGAGGCCCCCCCACGGCTCTGGAATGGCAGATCCAGAATGGGGGTGGGGAAGGGGTGCGGAAAAAAGGGGGGGCTCGAGAGCAGCCGTCACCCCCCACCCCCAGAGCCCGAGGCAGGGTGTCCTGGGGCAAAGCCCTGGTGAGACCCCCAAATCCCTGCAGCCCCCCCTGCACAGGGGGATGCAGGGACTGGGAAAGGGATTGCAGGGGTTGTGGAGCTGGATACGGGGGTGCAGGGGGGTCCTGGAGCTGGGGAAGGAGATGCAGGGGGGTCTCAGTGCCCAGGAAAGGGGATTCAAGGGGAGCCCGGGGTCAGGGGAAAGGGGGGCTCCCCCCGGGATGGGGGTCCCGGGGGGGCACACACGCTCTGGGGGGGACACACGGCCCCCGGGGACCCCCCTCAGCTCCTCCCGCGGGCGGAGGCCGAGCCCCAGCCCAGGGAGACGAAGCCTAAGACCGAGCCCCGACCCCCGTCAGCATCTTGGGGGGGCGGGGGGGCAGGACCCGGGAAACGGCGGCGGCTGCTGGGAAGGGACTGGGACGGACTGGGATGGACTGGGACAGGCTGGGACAGACTGGGACACTGGGATACACCGGGACCAGGACTGGGACCCTTCGGGACCAGGACTGGGACCCCTCGGGACCAGAACTGGGGCAACAGGGATCATACTGGGAGCAACTGGAACTGTCACCAAACGGGAATAAAACTCTGTCACTGGAATGTCAGGATTAGAAAGCGGTTTTATGTTTTTAAGCATTGGGTGCGTGGGTGGGGCTGCGGGGGTCTCCTCCCATCACCCCCACACTGGGCTGTCTCACACCTTGGTTTCTGTGGATGTAACTAATACATGTGCATTACACTTCCCCAAACTCATGCATATGTACTAAATACTCCCACAGATTCTCTCACACATTTGAATCAGTTTCCAGAACTCATTTACATCAGAGTAGGGGTCTCTTGAGGGTCTCTGGTGGCCCTTTGGGGAACATCCCTTCTCCAAATTATCCTTCTTTGGTCACAGGCCTGAAAAACCAGTTTCTTCTTCTGAAATGCTTCCCAGCTCTGGGGGCTGGCCAAGATACTCCTCCTTATCAGTGGTGCTTTTCCCGGCATCAGACCTGGTCCGGGGGGGATCGGGGGTCGTTCCCAAGCGGCTCCGCTCCGCCCTCGGGCCCCGCTGGGGCCGCCCCGCAGTTCCCAACCGGCTCCGCCGCACGGCCCGGGCCCCGCGTGTCCCGCTGCCGCCTGCCCGGCCCCGCCGAGCCCAGAAACGCCGCCAAATCGCTCAGAGGGACCAAAAACCCTTCCCGTGGGCAGCCAGGGGCGCGGGGGGTCCCTGTGAAGGCCCTTCCCCTCAGTCACTGCTGGGCACCCGCCGCCCCCGCCCCGAGCCGGGGCCCTTCCCAGCGCTCCCAGTGTGCCCAGCCAGCCCCGAGCGCCCCAGGGAGGGCTTCAGCTGGGCACGGCACACAGGGGCTGCTGGGGGGTCCCACCTCACTGCGGGGCCCTTGGTTCTTCCCGGGCTGGGCAAACCCGGCGGCTGCAGTTTTGTGCCACAACTCTGTCCCCTCCTGCGCTCGGCCCACGGGATTCGGGGCCGTTTTCCCTTTTGGGGCAAATAAATCCCAGGTGTTGAGCACTGACAGGACGCAGCAGCCCTGCAGCCTGCGGAGCCCGGGCTGGCCTGTGCCTGGCAGAGGGACAAAGCAGCTCAGGGACAAATGACTCCGTGGTTAATTGGCCTAATAAATTGCTCCTAATTAGGGGGCAGAGAAGTGAGGCCCCAGGGCTTCCCGCCCCCCACAGGGCTGGGAAAGCTGGGCCAGGAGCTCCACAACATTGTATTTGTGTCTATTTTCACATAGATCTGGCATTTCATTGATCGATCCACAACATTTTATGCCTGTTTAATGATATTTTATTGATTCTCTTCGAGATGAGGATCAACATCTGGATCCTTACGGTCATGGTGCTTTCCAAGGAGAGCAGGACACAGGCAGAACCAGCCTGCAATCACACAGTGCCACCGGGGAGAGATGTTGTAGAGCAAAGACTCCCTTCAGGTTGGAAGGAAACTCTGCATTCAGTGAGCTGCCTGGAGAATGTGTGCCCACAGCTCTGTGGGAAGCTGACAGCAGGGAATAACATTCCCAAGCAGCTGCAGCTCTGCCCAGAAGGAAGGACTGTCTGCAGGTTCAGACACTTCTGAGTTTGACCCTTCAGACCATAGTGACCCTTTCAGAGAAAACGCTGAGGACAAGTGTGTTTGAAGAGCTCAAGCTGACTGAGAAGGCCTGCAAAGCATCGTGGAGAGCTGATTTCCAAGATCTCCGTGGGCATTTGGCACCTTGATAAACTTCTCTTCTTCCCTCAGTGCCCAGGGAACACCAGACAAGGTCACCCAAGGGTTTCCCTTGGAGTGCCCTGGGCTTGGCTGGTGGAATCTTCTTGGGGGAGGGCAGGGATGAGATGAAGGCAGTTGGGTGAGACTTTGGAATGGAAGATTGTGCCTGTTTGGGGTTTTCTGTCTTGAAAAAAAGCTCACCATGAGCTGTAGACGGCCCTGTGCTGGGTAGATTCAGCTACTTGAATAAAGTTTTCAGTTTAAGATCTTTGTTTTTTAGGAGCTCCTGATACCTCCAAAAGCCAGGTCAGGATCCCCAACAATTTCCTTTCCTATGTGGATATAATTACTTGGCAGGATTCTGTTGTGGAGTCTAATGGTCTGTACTAAGACATTTCTGGAATAGTATTCCAAGGAGCATCCCAAGCATTGTATCCTGCTCCCTTCTCTAATGTATCCATATAGAAAACTCAATAACTTCCTTTTTACAGCCTATTTATTTACCTAAATGAGTTCATTTGACTTCCATATATTAAGGACTGGCTTTATTTCCTGGTCTACTTTTCCTGATGAAATAAATAAACCAACAGTTCTGCTGGAGTCCAGGTTCTTAAATCACTGGAGTTTTCATTGCATGTATTGTGTAACAGGTTGAAAACTTCCTTAGCTGGCAGCTGGAACAAAACTCCATCCAGCTCCCAGGGCTTGCAAACCTCCTTCTTAAACAGCAGGAAGAGCCACAGTAGATGCCCAAGTGCTGCAGAATGGCAGGAAATGCAGGCAGTGCAGTGGTTGCAGTGTGTGAATCTCTGCAGTTCAGCAGAGGCTCCTCATCCCTCTGGAGCAGGGAGGTCACTGCTGGGAAGTTGTGCTGTGCAGAAACCTTGAACTCCTGTGGCAGGACGAGCACAGGGCAGTGCCACGGCCTTTGTGGGGAAGATCCTGCCGGGCCTGCCAAGTGCTGCTGCTCTTTGTAAAGCGGGAGAGTTGTGGGTCCTTGCGAGGAGGAGAATGAAGATGTTCAGCAGCAGAAAGCAGAGCAGAGCAGTGCCCTGCTTTTGTCCGGGGCTGCCAAGGGGGCACTGAACCTGGCGAGCCCTGAGCCAGGAGCAGCAGGAGGGCAGTGTAAACCCGACAGTCCTGGAACAGCAGGAGAGGCTGCAGAGCTGGAGAAGGAATTCTGCGGGAATACTCAAGTCTGGAATGCTGCTGGAAGCGTCCCTTTGGCCCCTAGAATTGCCCTGGGAGTTTGCTGCCAGGCTTTGCTGCTCTCCTGCTGCAGTGAGTCAATGGGAGCTGCCGGGTGCTGTGGGCTGGCGATGCCGTGGGGAGCAGCTGCCCGGCCGTGATGCCCCTTGCCGTGGGTGCCGTGCGGGCTGACGGTGCCGGCGGGTTCCGTGGCAGCGCCGGAGCCCGGCGGGATCCGCAGCGCGTCCCGCCCGGCGCTGCAGGACCGGCAACGGCAGCGAGGGCTGCCAGGCCTTGGGAAAGCTGCGACCTGCAGGAGCTGTCAGGGCTCCAAGGCACAGCCCGGGGGGCCAGCAGAGACACAGAGTTCCTGCTGTGCCCATTCCCATTCCTGCCGTGCCCATTCCCATTGCTGGTAATGCCCAGCCTGCTCCCAATGTCCCCGTTCCTGTCCCCAGTGTCCCCATCCTGGTCCCCCACATTCCCATTCCCGCTCCTGGTGTTCCCATTACCAGTTCTTGGTAATGACCCACCTGTTCCCCATGACCCCATCCTGGTCCCCCATGTCCCCATTCCCATTCCTGGTGTTGCCATTCCCAACTCCTGATGTCCCTATTCCCAGTTCCTGTTGTCCCCAACCTTTTGCTGGCTTTCCCATCCTGTTCCTGGTGTCCTCATCCCTTTCCCCATTGTCTCCTGGTGTTCCCATTTCCTGTTCCTGGCGTCCCCAATCTGCTCTTGGTATCCCCATTTCCAACTTCTGGTGACTCCAACTTGTTCCCAGTGTCCCCATCCTGGTCCCCCAAGTCCCCATTCCCATTCCTGCTGCCCCCAGCCTGCTCCCAGTGTCCCCCATTCCTGTCCCCCTTGTTCCCATCCTGGTCTTCCACATCCCCATTCCCATACCCAATGTTCCCATCCCAGTCCTGACGTCCCCATTCCCATTCCTGGTGTCCCCATCCCTGTCCCCAATGTCCCCATCCCAGTCCCCCCTGTCCCCATTCCCAGTCCTGGTTCCCACAGAGGAACTGCCGGATGCCGGAGGAGGGAGCCAGGATTTATTGCCCAAAGCAGGAGATTTTCACACCCAAATTAAAGCCTCAGGAATAATTGTGGTCCTGGGTTTCACACGGGAAAAAGTAGGAAGTTGATCCATCGGGAAGAGCCCCGGGGGGCCGGGGTGGGTGGGAGCAGCGGGATGAGCTCTGCCAGCAGCTCCTGCCTTCCTGCAGGGAGAGGGAAGGGGCGGATCCAGCTCCGGGATCACTCAGGCTGTGATTCCTGCTGGGATGAGAGCAGGGAAAGGAGTCACCATGTCCCTGTTCCCATCCCAGGGGATGGAGCCGGCTGTGGAGCCCAGGGAGAGTAGGAACTGCTCTGGAATCCCTCCTGATCCTGTTCTGTCCATCCCACCCCAATCCCACTTCATCCTTCCCACCCCAATCCCACTCCAGAATCCAGTCCTGATCCCAGTCCACAATTCCACCTGATCCCACTCTGGAATCCTGTCCTAGTTAGAACAGCTGGGACTGATTCATCACTGGATGGGTGTAGCCCAAAACTGTGGATTCTATGGCCTTCCATGCCATTTTCCCAGGAACTGTTATCGGGGGGAGGGGGGAGGGCCTGCAAGGTGGGGGGGGTGTTCCTGTCCTCATATCCTTTTATGGAATTCCCCGCTCTGAGGGAAGAACTAAGCATCCTTTTATGGAATTCCCCACTGTGAGGGGAGGACTGGGCATTCCTGCCTGAACTGGAGAATATATAAACCTGGAGTTTCGGAACCTTTTTCCCACTCGTGGGATCCAGAGGAGGACTGCAGCTCACCGCTCTCAACCAGCCTGAGACCACCCCCCTCAACTGGACTGCAATCCCCACTTTTGACCAGACTGCAACAGCTCTCCCACCAGCAGGTTTTTTTCCCCTCTCCCTTTACTTTGGACTCGGGGGGGGCCCAAGGAACAGCACTTTGTTCATGGCCCAGGGTGCTGGGTTCTACATTTGGGGTTTGTGGATTAAAACCAATTGCTTGTCTGTATAATCAGACTTATTGGGCAAGGGGGGCCCAGAGGGGGAAGAGCAGAGAGGGGCGATCCCAGAGCTGGGGGACCCCCAGAATGCTGGAGGGGGGGGAGCAGAGAGGGAGCGCCGGGCCCCTTAAGCGGGGGTCCTGGAGAGGGGGAAGGCCTTGGAGTGTGGAGAGGAGGGGGGGCCTTGAGGCGGGGTGGGAGCCGAGAGCGCCAAGAGGTTTGCGAGGGTGGGAGGCGAGAGAGGAGGGCCGGCCGGCCCCGGGAGGCAGAGTGGGGAGAAGTGAGCCCTGGGACCCCCCTGGCAACACTCAAGGGGACCCCAGAGAGTGGGAACCCCCCGGAGCCGCAGGACTCCTGGCAGCCCGGAGAAGGGGGACCCCCAATGCAGGCAGAAGTGCCATCAGACCAGACAGGGGGGACCCCCCTAACCCCAGAGAGCAGATAAAGGGAACTCCTGGGAGGGGATTTTGGGCTGAATGTTGTTGTTTTGGGGGTTTTTATGGACACAAGATGCCCAGTGAGTCCTAGAGCTGGACTTGGGCAGGAGGAACACCCAAGGCAACGCACTCACCCCTTGTTTTTCACCCCCAGCAGGATTTCTGCTTCCCAAAGGTTGGGCGGATGGAGGAGGAGGCTGCGAGGAAGAGGAAGATGCCGTGGGCCCCCCAGGCAGGTGAGGAGGAAGTCAGTGCCCCTTTGGGTGGGTCTTTTGTCTTTTGTGGCCGTCCTGCCGGGGCCGGAGTTGGGGGGATGTCCTTGGGTTTCCCTGTGGGCCGGAGGCAAATCCCCTGCGTGTCCTTGTTGCTTCCTGCCCCAGGCCCCGAGGTGAGGCCGGAGAGCGCGGAGGACAAATCCCGGCGGCAGAGCCTGGTGGGAGAGGCCGTTTTGAAGGGCTCCCCGGCGCAGGAAGGCAGCGGGGAGGAAAAGGGCCGGAGATGCCCCCGCAGGAGGGGCTGCAAAGCCAGCCCAGGGGGCTGTGAGGAGGAAAGAGCAAACGTATGCCGGGAAGGCTGCCGGAGCTTGAGGCGGAGCTGCGAGCTGGTGGTCCCTGAGCAGCCTCCCAGCAGGGAAAAGCCCTTCAGGTGTTTGGAATGTGGGAAGAGCTTCAGCAAGAGATCGGACCTCCTGAGGCACCAGCACATCCAAACTGGGGAACGGCCCTACACGTGTGAGGAGTGTGGGAAGAGCTTCAGTGACCGCTCCAACCTCCGCAAGCACTGTCGCATCCACACTGGGGAACAGCCTTACACCTGTGCGGAGTGTGGGAAGAGCTTCACTCAGAGTTCCAACCTCCGCATGCACCGTCGCATCCACAGTGGGGAACAGCCCTACACGTGTGGGGAATGTGGGAAGAGTTTCACTCAGAGCTCCCACCTGCTCCGACACCAGATGATCCACAGTGGGGAAAGGCCCTACATGTGTGAGGAATGTGGGAAGAGCTTCACTCGGAGCTCCCACCTGCTCCGACACCAGATGATCCACAGTGGGGAAGGCCCTAAACGTGTACGGAGTGTGGGAAGAGCTTCAGGGACAGCTCCAGCCTTTGCAAACACCGTTGCATCCACACCAGGGAATGGCCCTACAAGTGCTCAGAATGTGGGAAGAGCTTCAGCACAAGCCCCAAGCTGCTCAGCCACCAGCACATCCACACTGGGGAACAGCCCTACACGTGTAGGGAATGTGGGACAGCTCCACCCTCTACACCCACCGTCGCCTCCACATCAGGGAGAGGCCCTTCCACTGTGGGGAGTGTGGGAAGAGCTTCAGGCAGAGCTCTTCCTTGACCTCCCACCAACGGACCCACCAGTAATGGAAGCCCCGAGTGCCCCGACTGCGGGAAGAGCTTCGGCCGCTGCTCCAACTCCATCAGCCATGGGAGGACCCGCGTTGGATGATCCACAGGGACCCCCGTTGGGCACAGACCTGGTGTGCTGGTTTTAAGGTAAACCAGCAGGGGAAATGACAGTGGTGACATCACGGGGACATCGATGACATCACATGGACAGCGGTGACATCACAGGGAAATTGGTGACATCACAGGGACAGCGGTGACATCACAGGGAGAGTGGTGACATCACCGAGGGTTAATTTTGGTGTGAAAATCTCCTGCTTTGGGCAATAAATTCTGGCTCCTCCTCCGGCATCCGGCAGTTCCTCCTTGGGAACCAGTAATTGGAATGGGGACAGGGGGAATGGGAATGGGGACCCCTGGAATGGGAATGGGAACACCTGGAATGGGAATGGGAACATTGGGAGCAGACTGGGAACAACAGGAATGGGAATGGAGACATCAGGAACTGGGAATGGGGGCACCTGGATTGGGAATGGGGACACCTGGGAGAGGGCTGGAGACACTGGGAGCAGGTTAGGGACACCAGGAATGGGAATGGGGACACCAGGAATTGGAATGGAGACACCAGGAACTGGGATGGGAACACCTGGAATGAGAATGGGAATTCGTGGAATGGCAATTGGAACACGTGGAATGGGAACGGGAATATTGGGAGTAGATTGAGGACATCAGGAATTGGAATGGGGACACCTGGAATGGGAATGGGAACACCTGGAATGGGAATGGGAACACCTGGAATGGGAATGGGTACAATAGGAGTCGGAATGGAGACACCTGGAATGAGAATGGGAACACCAAGAAGTGGGAATGGGGAAAACAGAAGTGGGATGGGAACACCAGGAATGGGAGGAGGGACAATAGGAATGGGAATGGGGACACCTAGAATGGGATGGAACACCTGGAAAGGGAATTGGAACTCCTGGAATGGGAATGGGAACACCTGGAATGGGAATGGGAACTCCTGGAATGGGAATGGGGACAATAGGAATGGGAATGGAGACACCTGGAATGGAAATGGGAACACCAAGAACTGGGAATGGGGAAAACAGAAGTGGGATGGGAACACCAGGAATGGGAGGAGGGACAATAGGAATGGGAATGGGGACACCTAGAAGGGGATGGGAACACCTGGAAAGGGAATTGGAACACCTGGAAAGGGAATTGGAACTCCTGGAATGGGAATGGGGACACCTGGAATGGGATGGGAACAACTAGAATGGGATGGGAACACCTGGAACAGGAATGCAAACCCGTGGAATGGGAATGGGAACACCCGGGCCCGGGCTGTGTCCCTGGTGAAACAGGAGGCCAGGCCCAAAAGAGTTCACGAAGAAATTTGGGCCTGCTAACAAGCTCCCAACATCCAAGACCATCTGTGCTCGTTCTGTTCTACTGACTGGAGCAAAGCTTCAGAGAATAGGACAGGAACATGTCCTAGGCCTAGAGGGGATAAATTAGAGAGACAGCAGGATCAGGGAGACATTGGAAGAGGAGGAATAGGCCGGGAGCCAGGGCTTTTTCCAAGCTTCAGGAAGCGGGTCAAGAACAATGGAAGAGAAGGAAGGTCAAGCTGAGGAAGATGAGTTGAAGCCCCCAGAGCCATGGAGGAAGAGTGGAAGTCCCCTCAGGATTGAGGGCCAAGAGAAGCACCGCCCCAAGCCCTGCCTGAGCTCCACCTATACTCCGCCTATTCTTAATATGCAGAGAGAGATGTTGGAATCACTTGAATATGCATTTAATCCCAGCTGAAGATTGTATAAAAATGCTGATTTGGTGTGAAGCCTTGGAGCAAGTTTGTCCAGCGCGAGCTGGCTTGCTCCCAACGTTGAAGAAACAAATACCTGGCTGCTTAAAGAGAAAAAAGTCTCTGAGCAGTTTCTCGGACCGATTTTTCGGATTCAGCGCCCAGTCAGTCCCAGGATGATCCCAGTTACTCCTGGTCTCTCCCAGTAGCTCCCAGTTTCCTCCATGTGGTCCCACTCATTCCCAGTTGCCCCCAGAAGCTTCCAGCATGATCCCAGTTGCTCACAGCCACTTCCAGTCATCCCCAGTGCACTCCCAGTTGCTCCCAGTACGATCCCAATCACCTCCAGCATGATCCCACTTACTCTTGATATGATCCCAGTATGACCCCAGTCACCCTCAGTGTGGTCTCAGATGCTCCCAGCATGGGCCAAGCTTCTCCCACCGTGATCCCAGTATGATCCCAGTTGTCCCCAGCATGGTCCCAGTTGCTCCCAGTTACCCCTAGCACAGATCCAGTCACTCCAAGTATGATCCCAGTCTTCCCTCCTGACTGTCCCACTCAATCCCAGTTGCTTCTCTTGTAAATCCAGTCACTCAATTCCTTCCAGTTGCCCCCAGCCACTAATTCCCCTTCATGTAGTCCCAGTCACTCCCAGTACAGTCCCAGTTACCCCCACAATGGTTGCAGACACTCCCAGTATATCCCAGTAGAGCCCTCAGCATGCTCATAGTCCTTCCCAGTCACTCCCAGATGCCCCAGTAACATTCCAGTTTCCACCAATATGATTCCAGTGACTCCGAGGCACTCCCACTATATCCTATGTGGCCTCCAGTTGCTCCCAGTAAGCCTCAGTGTGGTCCCAGTTGCTCCCAGTAGGATCCCTGTTGCCCCAGTTCTGGTCCTGGAAGGTCCCAGTGTGCTCAGATCCTGCTCCCGGGGGGTCCTACTGGGTCCCAGTCCTCGTCCCGGTTTATCTCGGTGTCCCAGTCCATTCCAGTCTGTCCCAGTCCATCCCAGTCCGTCCCAGTCCATCCCAGTCTGTCCCAGTCCATCCCAGTCCATCCCAGTCCATCCCAGTCCATCCCAGTCCATCCCAGTCCCTTCCCAGCAGCCGCCGCCGTTTCCCGGGTCCTGCCCCCCCGCCCCCCCGAGATGCTGACGGGGGTCGGGGCTCCGTCTTTGCCTTCGTCTCCCTGGGCCTGCCTGGAATGAAGGGGCCGCTGGGACACTGCGGGACCTCCAGAAACCAAAGGAACCCGGGGAGAATTTGGGTACTCCTGGAATCAAGGCACAACTGGGACACTGCAGGGCCCTATGGAAAAAAAGGAACCTTGTGACACTGCGGAATTCATGGAATCCAGGGGCCTTTGTGACAGGGGGGCCTCATGGAACCAAAGGAAGCCTGAGGTGTTTCAGAAGGTCATGGAATCAAGGGGCCACTGGGACACTGCAGGGCCTCTGGCAATTAAAGGAACACTGGGACACTGGGGCAGGACATCCCCCCTGCAATGGCCCCAAGACAATGCCCCATTTGCAAAGGGGTCAGTGCTGAGCTGAGAGGGGGCCGGGACAAGGCAGGAGATGTTGGACCCCAGACTGGTTTCACCCCAAATGAAGCCCCTGATGGTGAGGGAAGCCCTGGAGTCCAAGGACTGTCAGTCCATGGGTTTCTACCAGAAAGGGCCAGTCCCCTTTGCCAGGGGCAGGTTCTTCCAACAGAACCCTTCTTGAGGGGTGTGTGGAGATTCCTGCCTTGGCTGGGGATCCCCCAAGGTCACTGCTGGAGGTTGAGAGCAGAGATCTCCCCACGAGCGCTGCTCTGGGGGAGTTCCATCCATCTCTAATTAAGAATTATTGCTTGTTTGCCACCTTTAGTAGAATTGCTTCAGCAATTGCTTTAGTGTTGTGCCCTGTCCTACCTTATCCTGTACTACTGGTAGTTTTAGAGTGTATGTTGTGTAGTAAATAATTCTGGTTTAGTCCTTTTGTCTGATCGTTATTAGTAATAAGTAGTTCATTGCTATAAATATATCTGCTTTTCCATCATTAAAACCTGTGGGACAAAACTGGTTCAATCCCATCTCTATAATTCCTTAAATTCAAAGCATTGGCATAACCCAAGGCTGAGATTGGATCCAGCTGCCCCCAGGCTCCTCTGGGAGCAGGAGTTTAGAAAGCCAGGGAGTCCGTTCTGCACCTCGGGACTCCAGGGCAGGACTTCTCCAATCAACTTTGTCTAAGCCTTGAACTCCCCCTGCCACAGGGGGGATGGGGGAAAGGGAACAGGAAAGGGGAGAAAAGGTGGGAAAAAGGGGGGGTGGGACCCCTTCAGCTGAGGGACCAAAGGGGTGGGACCCCCAAAGGGAGCACAGGGAAACTGGTTTAGTGGCACAGTAGGAAAGGGGTGGGAGAGAAGGGAAAAGTGGTGGGCTGAGACCCCCAAAACTGAGTGTGAGGGGTGTTGGGACCCCAAAGTTATTGGGAGGGGGGTGGGAGCCCCAAACTGAGTGCAGGGGGGATGTGGGGGTTGTGGGGACCATAGGAAAGGGGTGGGAGAGGGGCAGAAAAGGGGGGGTGGGACAGCAGGAAGAGGAGTCCCAAGGGGGTCCCTTGGTGTCCCCATCACTTGAGCCCTGGAGCAGTTCCCTGGGGCTCTGGGGGGGTTGGATCTGCACTGGGGGGGTCCCCAACCCCCCTGTCCATCCCTGAGGGGCTGATGGGGGGTTCCCCTCCACCCAACAGCGGGTGCTGCAGTGGCCACGGGGGAAAAGGTGGGAAAAGGGGGGTCTGGGGTGACCCCTGAGCTCCCACCCTGCTGTGGGGTATCACAGCCAGCACGGCTTCCCCAGAGGAAAGGCCTGCTGATCAAACCTGAGTTACTTTATGACAACATCACCCCCTGGCTGATCAAGGGAAGGCAGTTGATGGGATCTTTTTGGGTTTCAGTGAAGCTTCCAATAGTGTCTGTGCCCAGATCCCTCTGGACAAAGTGTCCAGCCCAGAGCTGGATAAACACACCCTGTGCTGGGCGAGCAATGGGCTCCCGGGTCGGGCCCAGAGGGTGGCAGTGACTGGGGGACATCAGATGGGGGTCACTAGGGGGGTTCCCCAGGGCTCCATCTGGGCCCTGTGCTCTCCAACATCTCCATCCATGACTTGGGCGCAGCACTGGAAGGGACACAGAGTAAGTTTGCAGATGACCCCAACCTGGGAGGAGCTGCTGAGTCCCTGGAGGGCAGGGAGGCCCTGCAGAGAGACCTGGACAGATGCCAGGGCTGGGAATCACCCCCCATGGAAGTTCAACAAGGGGCAGTGCCGGATTCTGCCCCTGGGATGGGGCAACCCCCGATGTGGGGACAGAGTGGGAATGAGAGGCTGGAGAGCAGTGCTGGCAAAGGGCCCTGGGGGTCCTGGGGGTGCCCACTTGGCCAGGAGTCAGCAGTGCCCTGGCAGCCAGGAGGGACAACCCTGTCCTGGGGGCATCAGGCCCAGCATGGCCGGGCCAGGGAGGGGATTGTCCCGCTCTGCTCTGCCCTGGGGCGGCCTCACCTCAATAGTGGGGCACTCTGGGGGGACACAAGGGAAGGAAGAGATGGAGCCAGTAGAGAGTGGCCAAAGGAGGCCACCAGGATGGGGAAGGCTCTGCAGGGGAAGCCAAAGGAGGAGCAGCTCAGGGCACTTGGGGTGTTCAGCTGCACAAGAGGAGACTGAGGGGAGACCTCATGGCAGTTCCAACTTCCTCAGAGGGGCAGAGGAGGGGCAGGCCCTGAGCTCTGCTCTGGGGGGACCAGGGACAGCCCCCAGGGAATGGCCTGGAGTTGTGTCAGGGCAGGGTCAGGTTGGATGTTAGAAAGAGGTTCTTCCCCCCCAGGGTGGTTGGCACTGAACAGGCTCCCCAGGGCAGTGGGCACAGCACCAAGGCTGACAGAGCTCCAGGAGAGTTTGGATGATCCTCTGGGGCACAGGCTGTGACTCTTGGGGATGGGCCTGGGCAGGGCTGAGGGTTTGACTTGATGATCCCCCTGGGGTCCCTTCCAACTCACACATTCTTTCATTCTGGCATTCTGTAACACCCCACCTTTGCCTGCTTTGCTGCTTCTGTGAACCACGAGTTCCTTCCTTCATTGTTTCTTTCCTTTCCTTGGCTGGTTTCTCTCCATTGCAGTTGGTTACACAGATATTTTCTAGGGCACATTCTGGACAACCACTGCTGCTTCAGTTCTGTCTCAGAGCCCGAGATCAGCCTTCTGGAGCCAAAGGAACCCTGGGACACTGCGGGACCTCATGGGATCAAGGGACCATCGTGACACTGCGGGACCTCATGGAATTAAAGGAACCCAGAGGCCACTGTGGAACCTCATGGAACAAAGTTGCCAGTGTGACATGTGGGACCTCATGGAATCAAAGGAGCCCTGAGACCTTTGGTACCCTCATGGAATCCAGTGGCCTTTGTGACCCTGCGGAACCTCATGGAATCAAAGGGCCACTGTGACACTGCAAAACCTCATGGAACCAAGGGACCATTCCAGAATCACAGAATCAACGAGGTGGGAAAAGACCTCTGAGCTCATGGAGTCCAAGCCATGACCCAACCCCACCCTGTCAACTAGACCATGGCCCTGAGAGCCACATCCAGTCTTTTCTGAAACACCTCCAGGGATGGTGACTCCAACCCCTCCCTGGGCAGCCCATTCCAACACCCAGTCACCCCTTCTGGGAAGAACTTGAGCCTCCTGTCTGACCTAACCCTCCCCTGGTGCAGCTTTAGGCTGTGCCCTCTTGTCCCACTGCTGGTTGCCTGGGAGAAGAGACCGACCCCCCCCGGGTCCCCCCTCCTGTCAGGGAGTTGTAGAGAGTGAGAAGGTCCCCCATGAGCCTCCTTCTGCCCAGGCTCAGCAAGCCCAGCTCCCTCAGCTGCTCCTCACAGCACTTGTGCTCCAGAGCCTTCAGCAGCCCCGGTGCCCTTCTCCAGACACGCTCCAGCACCTCAACATCTTCCCCAAAGTGAGGGGCCCAGAACTGGGCACAGCACTCGAGGGGTGGCCTCAGCAGGGCCGAGCCCAGGGGCAGAATCCCTGCCCTGAAGGCAGCTCCCTGCAATCAGCTCTGCTGCAGCCCTGCAGGGCCGTTCTGCTCCTTGTCCTGCAGCTCCACCATTCCCTGCTCCCTGCAGCCCTGGCTCCCTCAGCCTTCCCCTGCCCAGCCAGACCCCCTTGCCTGGCAGCAAGAGAGCAGCCCTGGGCAGCCCAGGGATTGTCTGGGGCCCAGAGCTGTCTGCCACAGCCTCCAACATCTCCTGGCTTGCCTGTGCCCAGCCCTGCTGCCCTGCCAGAAGATCCCACGGTGTTTCCTCTTGCAATGGAATGGGGGACCTGCTCCCAGGCTTTGCAGGCCCTTCTGTCCCTTCATCACCCACCTGATGATTCAACCAAGGCTCTGTGGGATGATTGTCAGTGTTCCTGAATCACGGGATGTGCCCACCCAAAGACATTTTCAGCATCTCTGTCCTGCCTTGAGATCAGCTTCTCCTCCAGCACAGCCCCTCAGGGGCTGCAGAGACCCCCCCGACAGCAAAGGCCTCTCCTGCCAGGGCTGCAGAGACCAACCCAGCTTTTCCCTGGCCTGGGGGGAAGCGTTTCCCCTTTCTGGGCTGTCCCATTGCCATCTGCCCCTCCAGCACCTCTCTGCTCCAGCCCAGCACTTGCACACATCGGCTCCGGGCACTCGGTGCTGCTGCTGGGAACGAGATCATTTTCTGATTCCTTTAAATGAATGGTGTTCATTAACTTGTTAGTTAATTGCTTTAGTGAATCATAACCAGAATATTCATCCTAAACAGTGGGTTAGTCTTAAGTCACTATTGGCCAGCACTTAGCAAAGTTTGTCATCACCTGCTCTTGTGGGAACAGGCTTGGGAAAATTATTGCAACTCTGAGTTTTGCTAAACTAGCCCTGATCTGCTTCAGTGAACAAAGCCTGGGGAGAGAGATGGATTGCTGAAACTGGACACAAGGAATGTAGAATTTACAGACCACAAGGACATTGTGCAGGGACTAGAAGATAAAGAAGAGGTAAACAAAGACCATACAATAGGTGTTGGAAACTCCCTACCTGGGAAAAGGATAATAAAAAGCCTGAAAAATGGGGACTATGTAGCGTGAGAAGTGAGAAGTCAATAACCAATAGAGGACAGAATGCTAAATACTGAAGAGGATGATGTAATTTAGAACTGATGCCCTTTAAATTCTTTCTTTGCTAAAAACATATAAATAAGTGAAAAGGCTGGGGGGGCAGGGAGGGCTGGAGTTATCCCCCACACACCCCCTGGCCAGAAGAAAGTGGTGCCTGACTCACTGATACAAAAGGGACAGAGTTGGAGGGTTTCATTTTTCCCATTTGTGGCTGCAGCAGGAAGAGCAAAGTCTTCTCCTCTGGCAATGTTTCTTCCCTCAGGGTGTCTGGTGCACATTGCAGTGGGCACACAGGGGAATGCTGGGCTGGAATGGGTTTGTTTCCAGGTGGCCTGCACAGTATCCCCTGGCACAGGGGTGGCCACGAGGCAGGGACCAAAGGGCAGGGAGGCCCTGCCCCTTGGCTGGAGCACAGGAGACACTGACTCTGAGCTCATCAGCAGGAGAGTAAAGACTTCATCCCAAAATTCTCACTGCTCCCTCCAGTAAGGTAGGAAAGCCACTGCTGGAAATGGGGGGCTCTTTTGGATTAGTTTCCTAAAAGACTTCAAGCTTCAAATCCTCTTTAAGAGTGGTCAGGAACAAGGGTCTCAGCCTTCTTGGGGCTGTGACAGACCAAGGGAACACAAAGGGTTGAGGAAATGCCCCTTTTGCGGGACAGAGATGATGCCCAAAGCTCAGAGGTGGGCTCCTGAAAGTTGGTGCCATTAACTGTCCTTGGGAAGGAAAGCCCCCAGCCCCAGTGTTTCAGGGGCAGGTGACAGGGTGCCCAGGGCAGGCAAAGGCCAGCAACAGGTTCCTGTGCTGGCCCCTTTTGGGTGGGAGCAATCCCTGACAGAGTCAGGTTGGCAGGTGGCATCCAAGGTTTGGAGGTGGCTCCCGGGGGGGATGACAGTCCCTTTCCTTGGGAAGGACAGCCCCCAGCCCCAGTGCTGGGGGGCAGAGGAAAGGTTTCCCAGGGCAGGCAAAGGCCAGCAGCAGCTTTCTGTCCTGGCCCTTTTAGCATGGCAGCAATCCCCAGACATATCCAATTTGGGAAGTGCTATCCAAATTTTGGAGCTGGGTTCCTGGAAATGATGGCAGTCCATGTTTTTTCCAAGGACAGCATTTGGTCCCCATGCTGACAGTGCAAGTGACTGAGTGCTGAGGGTGTTGCCAAATACTCTGACATTGTTGGGATCAATCAAACCCTCTAACACCGTGGGTTTAGTGTGACAAAGCAAGGCACTACTTTCTTTGTTGGCTGTGTATGTGGCCAACAACAATGCTGCCTTCACACAGACAGCAGGACATCACTTTTGCACCCATTTACACATTTTTGACAAAGAAATTAATGTTCATCGGTTCCAAATGCCATCATTTCATTGTTCCATTTCAGTAATTAGCATTCTAACCACACTTACTCTCTTGTTGCTTATGCTAATTACTTCACACTTTTACTCTTTTTAGCATCTTTTTCCTCCAGTTGGCATTTTCCCCCACAAATGCTGAGCCTTTGTTCATCTTCCTCCTGACCTGCTGCTTTCTGCAGAAGGCCCTTGTTTCCAGATATGCAGGTTCAAGAACACATCTTTCTCTCCCAGGCTTTGTTCCCTGAAGCTTATCAAGGGTAACTCTCACAAAACTGACAGTTTTAGTGCTTTTCCCAAACTGTGTTCTCTCCAAAGCAGCTTGTGAGGAATTGTTGCTGTGTGCTGGCTAAAGGTGATTTATGGCCTAACACCCCCTCTGTGATTAATGGAAACAAGGAATCCAAAGGCAAAGTGGGCCCACGGAAAGATTAGGGAAGTTCTCTAATTTGCAGGAAGGGCCCCGTGCTGCCCCCAGACTCTTGGCTGTGGCTCCTTGGGGCGAGTGTGTGATTGCCCCCGAAACTGGGACTCCAAGGTTCCCCTTTGCAATGGTGCCCGTCTGTGCCTGGTGCATTGGGAGAGGCCTGTGCCGAGGGCAGAGCTGGAGAGCCCCTGTGCTGCTCCAGGCCTGCAGAGCTGCCTCTTTGCCTGCAGCCCTTGCCAGCTGGGAGCGGGCAGGCCTGCGGGCTCCCTGCCTGCTCTCCAGCCTCTCCCGTGCCTCGGGCGCTCCAGCCCCGGCCCACTGGGGCTCCGCTGGCCTCGCTCCGTGGTGCCCGTGTCTCCTGCCCCTGGGCAGCCCCAGCCCACCCCGCTGGGCCATGGGCTGGCTTTGCCCACAGCCGGGAGCTTGGAGAGCCTGGGGGGAAAGCTTCTGCCAGGGGGGTCCTTCCCAGGCCTCCCGTCAAACCAGGCGGGGTCTCTCCTGGGAGCAGGAATTCTCCCTTGCTCAGCAATTTTCCAGGGCCTTTACAGTGGAAGTTTCTGGCAGGGGAGTTACAAAATCGGGAAGTTTCTGAATGCTTTTCACTTGGGGTAGTTGTCACATAAGTGTCCAGGTTTTGGAGAAGAGATGCTGAACAAGGGCCCTCTATATCCAGCTGTAAATACTCTGCTCAACAGACAAGGTCAAGTAAAGTTCAAGCTCCAAACAAGCACCAGAGACCACCAAGAGGCCACCAGAAGACCCCCAGTGACCAAATAAGGACTTTGGAAGGACTTCAGAAGGACCTCTCTGAGCTGATTCCCATGGGTGTGATCTTTCTGAGGGAAGGAGTGAATATGTAAGACATTTGCTGGATATGTAGAATTGTGAGTAAATCTCAGCTGCGCTGGGGGAGAACGGGGCACACTGGTGGTTGGGGGGAAGATCCTCCCATGGGTGAGGGGCTGATAACAAAGAATGGCTACCCACTATTGCTCCCAAATTGAGCCTTGGGGGTTTCTTTTCTGCCCATTTACGGTCCCACCATGAGGAGACAAGTGCCCCTTGCAGCCCTGGGCCCTCATTGCCTCCTTGTCCCTGCTCAGCAGCCTGGGAGGTTGTCACAGGTTTACTTGTTCAAAAAAACCCAGGCAGGGAATGTTTCTTTGCCCTGCATTGCTGTAAGGGGGGGATGTTGAACGGGGGAGGGGAGTTTTTGCCTTGGGTGATTGACCCACACCAAAGAACCAACCAGCAGATCCACATTCCAAGCTGAAGGGCCTCCAAAGGCTGTGGAGGGGTGTGGGGTTTTTTAACTCTCTCCTGAGAAATGGGAGGCACTGCCTGGAGGAGGCCACTTGCCCCGGCATGGTCCCAGTTGCTCCCAGTATGATCCCACTATGAGTCCAGTCACACCCCGTATGATCCCAGTAAATTCCAGACACTTCCAGTGGATTCAATGAATCCAGTTTGATCCCAGTCATCCCCAGTATGTTTGCAGTCCCTCTCACATACTCCCAGTATTATTGCAGTCACTCCCAGGATGGTCCCAGTATGAGCCCAGCAGGGGCCCAGCTGCTCCCACTCTGATCCCAGTTGCCCCCAGTGTGGTTGCTCCAGGATGGATCAGGAATGGGGACCCCTCTGTGCCCCCCCCTTGTGTCACCCTGTTCTGGGAGAGCTTTGGGGGGACATCTGCACCCCAACACGGCATCCAGCGCATCCCAAAGTGTGCAGGACCCCCTTAAACCACCCCACAGCCCCCAAGGAACCTCCAAACCCACTCAGAGTCCACCCAGAACTCCACCTAACCCTTTTCTGGGGGGACTTTCATGGACTCTGGTGTTACTGGGAGCCTCCCCTGGCTGCACGTGAGGAGCTCTTGGGTGAGAGGGGTGTTGGGAAGGGGGGGGTCGGTGAGTCAGAGGGGATAAAAGGGGTGGTGGGACCCCAAGACTGAATGGGAGAGGAGTGGGACCCCCCAAAAGTGGAGAGGGAGGGAGGCTGAGAATTGGGGGCTGATGGGAAAGGGGTGGGTGAGGTCAGAAGAGGGGGAAAAAGGGGAGGGTGGGACCCCCAAACTGAGCATGAGGGAGGTGGGGATTGGGGGAATGATGTGTATGGGGTGGGAGAGGGGGAAAAAGTGGGGGTTGAGACCCCAAACTAAACATGAGGGGGCTGGGGCTTAAGGAGACCATGGAAAAGTGGGAGAACCAGGGAGAGGGGTGGAAAAGGGGGGTGGTCTGGAGGGATGGACAGTCCCATGGGGGTCTTTGGGCACTGGGGGGTTGGGAAAGGGGGGTGGTCCCCCTGAGCTCCCAACTTCCTCTGGGGTGCTGGGGGCTGCTGGATCCAATCTCAGCCTTGCATTGTGCCAACAGTTGAAATTTAGAGCAATTCTAGAGGGGGGACTGAACCACGTTTGTCCCCCAGGCTTTAATGATGGCAAATCAGATCTATTGATAGAAAATGAATTATTTATTTTTGCAAATGATGACACAAAAGGTTTTCATCAGAATTATTTAGTGAACAATAGAAACACTAAAACTACCAGTAGTACAGGATAAGATAGGACAGGGCACTACACTAAAGCAATTGTTGAAGCAATTCTACTAAAGGTGGCAAACAAGCAAGAATTCTTAATTAGAGATGGATGGAACTCCCCCAGACCAGCGCTGGTGGGGAGATCTCTGCTCTCAACCTCCAGCAGTGACCTTGGGGGGGTCCCCAGCCAAGGCAGGAATCTCCACACACCCCCAAGAAGGGTTCTGTTGGAAGAACCTGCCCCTGGGAAAGGGGACTGGCCCTTTCTGGTAGAAACCGAGGGACTGACAGTCCTTGGACTCCAGGGGTTCCCTCACCATCAGGGGCTTCATTTGGGGTGAAACCAGTCTGGGGTCCAACATCTCCTGCCTTGTCCTGGCCCCCTCTCAGCTCAGCACTGACCCCTTTGCAAATGGGGCATTGTCTTGGGGCCATTGCAGGGGGGATGTCCTGCCCCAGTGTCCCAGTGTTCCTTTAATTGCCAGAGGCCCTGCAGTGTCCCAGTGGCCCCTTGATTCCATGACCTTCTGAAACACCTCAGGCTTCCTTTGGTTCCATGAGGCCCCCCTGTCACAAAGGCCCCTGGATTCCATGAATTCCGCAGTGTCACAAGGTTCCTTTTTTTCCATGGGGCCCTGCAGTGTCCCAATTGTGCCTTGACTCCAGGAGTATCCAAATTCTCCCCGGGTTCCTTTGGTTTCAGGAGGTCCCGCAGTGTCCCAGCGGCCCCTTCATTACAGGCAGGCCCAGGGAGACGAAGGCAAAGACGGAGCCCCGACCCCCGTCAGCATCTTGGGGGGGCGGGGGGGCAGGACCCGGGAAACGGCGGCGGCTGCTGGGAAGGGACTGGGATGGACTGGGATGGACTGGGATGGACCGGGACACCAGGATACACCGGGACCAGGACTGGGACCCAGCAGAACCCCCCGGGAGCAGGATCTGAGCACACTGGGACCCTCCAGGACCAGAACTGGGGCAACAGGGATCATACCGGGAGCAACTGGGACCACACTGAGGGCTACTGGGAGCAACTGGAGGCCACTTAGGATATAGTGGGAGGGCCTTGGAGTCACTGGGATCATACTGGTGGAAACTGGAATGTTACTGGGGCATCTGGGAGTGACTGGGAAGGACTATGAGCATGCTGAGGGCTCTACTGGGATATACTGGGAGTGTCTGCAACCATGGTGGGGGTGACTGGGACCATACTGGGAGTGACTGGGACTACATGAAGGGGAATTATGACCAGGCTGGAGGCAACTGGAAGGAACTGTGAGTGACTGGATTTACAATAGAAGCAACTGGGATTGAGTGGGACTGTCAGGAGGGAGGACTGGGATCATACTTGGAGTGACTGGATCTGTGCTAGGGGCAACTGGGAGCAACTGGGACCATACTGGGATCACAGTGGGAGCAGCTTGGCCCATGCTGGGAGCAACTGAGACCACACTGAGGGTGACTGGGGTCATACTGGGATCATACCAGGAGTGAGTGGGATCATGTAGGAGGTGATTGGGATCATCCTGGGAGCAACTGGGAGTGCACTGGGGATGACTGGAAGTGGCTGTGAGCAACTGGGATTATGCTGGAAGCTTCTGGGGGCAACTGGGAATGAGTGGGACCACATGGAGGAAACTGGGAGCAACTGGGAGAGAGCAGGAGTAACTGGGATCATCCTGGGACTGACTGGGCCCTGAATCCGAAAAATCGGTCCGAGAAACTGCTCAGAGACTTTTTTCTCTTTAAGCAGCCAGGTATTTGTTTATTCAACGTTGGGAGCAAGCCAGCTCGCGCTGGACAAACTTGCTCCAAGGCTTCACACAAAATCAGCATTTTTATACAATCTTCAGCTGTGACTAAATGCATATTCAAGTGATTCCAACATCTATCTCTGCATATTAATAACAGGCGGAGTATAGGTGGAGCTCAGGCGGGGCTTGGGGCGGTGCTTCTCTTGGCCCTCAATCCTGAGGGGACTTCCACTCTTCCTCCATGGCTCTGGGGGCTTCAACTCATCTTCCTCAGCTTGACCTTCCTTCTCTTCCATTGTTCTTGACCCGCTCCCTGAAGCTTGGAAAAAGCCCTGGCTCCCGGCCTATTCCTCCTCTTCCAATGTCTCCCTGATCCTGCTGTCTCTCTAATTTATCCCCTCTAGGCCTAGGACATGTTCCTGTACTATTCTCTGAAGCTTTGCTCCAGTCAGTAGAACAGAACGAGCACAGATGGTCTTGGCTGTTGGGAGCTTGTTAGCAGGCCCAAATTTCTTCGTGAACTCTTTTGGGCCTGGTCTCCTGTTTCACCAGGGACACAGCCCGGGCCCGGGGGTTCCCATTCCCATTCCACGGGTTTGCATTCCTGTTCCAGGTGTTCCCATCCCATTCTAGTTGTTCCCATCCCATTCCAGGTGTCCCCATTCCCATTCCAGGAGTTCCCATTCCCATTCTAGGTGTCCCCATTCCCATTCCAGGAGTTCCCATTCCCATTCCAGGAATTCCCATTCCCGTTCCACGGGTTTGCATTCCTGTTCCACGTGTTCCAATTTCCTTTCCAGGTGTTCCAATTCCCTTTCCAGGTGTTCCATCCCATTCCAGGTGTCCCCATTCCCATTCCTATTGTCCCTCCTCCCGTTCCTGGTGTTCCCATCCCACTTCTGTTTTCCCCATTCCCAGTTCTTGGTGTCTCCATTCCCATTCCTATTGTCCCCATTCCCATTCCAGGTATTCCCATCCCACCTCTGTTTTCCCTATTCCCATTCCAGGTGTCCCCATTCAAATCCCAGATGTTCCCATTCCCATTCCTGGTGTCCCCAACCTGCTCCCAATGTTCCCATTCCCAATCTTCCCATTCCCAGCCCAGGTGACCCCATTCCCATTCCTGATGTCCCCATTCCCATTCCAGGTGTCCCCATTCCCATTCCAGGTGTTCCCATTCCAGGTGTCTCCATTTCAATTCCAGGTGTTCCCATTTCCATTCCTGGTGTCCCCATTCCAATTCCAGGTGTTCCCATTCCAGGTGTCCCCATTCCCATTCCTGGTGTCCCCAACCTGCTCCCAATGTTCCCATTCCCAATGTTCCCATTCCCAGCCCAGGTGACCCCATTCCCATTCCTGGTGTCCCCATTCCCATTCCAGGTGTCCCCATTCCCATTCCAGGTGTTCCCATTCCAGGTGTCTCCATTCCAATTCCAGGTGTTCCCATTTCCATTCCTGGTGTCCCCATTCCAATTCCAGGTGTTCCCATTCCAGGTGTTTCCATTCCAATTCCAGGTGTTCCCATTTCCATTCCTGGTGTCCCCATTCCAATTCCAGGTGTTCCCATTCCAGTTGTCTCCATTTCAATTCCAGGTGTTCCCATTTCCATTCCTGGTATCCCCATTCCCATTCCAGGTGTCTCCATTCCCATTCCAGGTGTTCCCATTCCAGGTGTCCCCATTCCCATTCCAGGTGTTCCCATTCCAGGTGTCTGCATTTCAATTCCAGGTGTTCCCATTTCCATTCCTGGTGTCCCCATTCCAATTCCAGGTGTCTCCATTCCCAGTCCAGGTGTTCCCATTCCAGGTGTCTCCATTCCAATTCCAGGTGTTCCCATTCCAGGTGTCTGCATTTCAGTTCCAGGTGTTCCCATTTCCATTCCTGGTGTCCCCATTCCCATTCCAGGTGTTCCCATTCCAGTTGTCTCCATTTCTATTCCAGGTGTTCCCATTTCCATTCCTGGTGTCCCCATTCCAATTCCAGGTGTTCCCATTTCCATTCCTGGTGTTCCCATTTCCATTCCTGGTGTCCCCATTCCAATTCCAGGTGTTCCCATTCCAGGTGTCTCCATTTCAATTCCAGGTGTTCCCATTTCCATTCCTGGTGTCCCCATTCCCATTCCAGGTGTTCCCATTCCAGGTGTCTCCATTCCAATTCCAGGTGTTCCCATTCCAGGTGTCTCCATTCCAATTCCAGGTGTTCCCATTCCAGTTGTCTCCATTCCAATTCCAGGTGTTCCCATTCCAGGTGTCGCCATTCCAATTCCAGGTGTTCCCATTCCCATTCCAGGTGTCCCCATTCCAGGTGTCTCCATTCCCATTCCAGGTGTTCCCATTCCAGGTGTCTCCATTCCAATTCCAGGTGTACCCATTCCAGGTGTCTGCATTTCAATTCCAGGTCTTCCCATTTCCATTCCTGGTGTCCCCATTCCCATTCCAGGTGTTCCCATTCCAGGTGTCTCCATTCCAATTCCAGGTGTTCCCATTCCAGGTGTCTGTATTTCAATTCCAGGTGTTCCCATTTCCATTCCTGGTATCCCCATTCCCATTCCAGGTGTCTCCATTCCCATTCCAGGTGTTCCCATTCCAGGTGTCCCCATTCCCATTCCAGGTGTTCCCATTCCAGGTGTCTCCATTCCAATTCCAGGTATTCCCATTTCCATTCCTGGTGTCCCCATTCCAATTCCAGGTGTCTCCATTCCCAGTCCAGGTGTTCCCATTCCAGGTGTTCCCATTCCAATTCCAGGTGTTCCCATTCCAGGTGTCTGCATTTCAGTTCCAGGTGTTCCCATTTCCATTCCTGGTGTCCCCATTCCCATTCCAGGTGTTCCCATTCCAGTTGTCTCCATTTCTATTCCAGGTGTTCCCATTTCCATTCCTGGTATCCCCATTCCCATTCCAGGTGTCTCCATTCCCATTCCAGGTGTTCCCATTCCAGGTGTCTGCATTTCAATTCCAGGTGTTCCCATTTCCATTCCTGGTGTCTCCATTCCAATTCCAGGTGTTCCCATTTCCATTCCTGGTGTCCCCATTCCAATTCCAGGTGTTCCCATTCCAGGTGTCTCCATTCCAATTCCAGGTGTTCCCATTCCAGGTGTCTCCATTCCAATTCCAGGTATTCCCATTCCAGGTGTCTCCATTCCAATTCCAGGTGTTCCCATTCCAGTTGTCTCCATTTCTATTCCAGGTGTTCCCATTTCCATTCCTGGTGTCCCCATTCCAATTCCAGGTGTTCCCATTCCAGGTGTCTCCATTCCAATTCCAGGTGTTCCCATTCCAGGTGTCTCCATTCCCATTCCAGGTATTCCCATTCCAGTTGTCTCCATTCCAATTCCAGGTGTTCCCATTTCCATTCCTGGTGTCCCCATTCCAATTCCAGGTGTTCCCATTCCCATTCCAGGTGTTCCCATTACAGGTGTCTCCATTCCAATTCCAGGTGTTCCCATTCCAGGTGTCTGCATTCCAATTCCAGGTGTTCCCATTTCCATTCCTGGTGTCCCCATTCCCATTCCAGGTGTTCCCATTCCAGGTGTCTCCATTCCAATTCCAGGTGTTCCCATTCCAGTTGTCTCCATTTCTATTCCAGGTGTTCCCATTTCCATTCCTGGTATCCCCATTCCCATTCCAGGTGTCTCCATTCCCATTCCAGGTGTTCCCATTCCAGGTGTCCCCATTCCCATTCCAGGTGTTCCCATTCCAGGTGTCTCCATTCCAATTCCAGGTGTTCCCATTTCCCTTCCTGGTGTCCCCATTCCAATTCCAGGTGTCTCCATTCCCAGTCCAGGTGTTCCCATTCCAGGTGTCTCCATTCCAATTCCAGGTGTTCCCATTCCAGTTGTCTCCATTTCTATTCCAGGTGTTCCCATTTCCATTCCTGGTATCCCCATTCCCATTCCAGGTGTCTCCATTCCCATTCCAGGTGTTCCCATTCCAGGTGTCTCCATTCCAATTCCAGGTGTTCCCATTCCAGGTGTCTGCATTTCAATTCCAGGTGTTCCCATTTCCATTCCTGGTGTCCCCATTCCCATTCCAGGTGTTCCCATTCCAGGTGTCTCCATTCCCATTCCAGGTGTTCCCTCCCCATTCCACGTGTCCCCATTCCCATTCCTTCTGCCCCCATTCCCATTCCTAGTGTCCCCAGTCTGCTCCCAATGTCCCCATTCCCATTCCAGGTCTTCCCATTTCCATTCCTGGTGTTCCCATCCCATTGCTTTTGTCCCAATCCCATTCTTTATGTCCCCATTCCCATTCCAGGCATTCTCATTCCCTTTCCAGGTGTTCCATCCCATTCCAGGTGTCACCGCTGACATTTCCCCTGCTGGTTTACCATTAAACCAGCACACCAGGTCTGTGCCCAGCGGGGGTCCCTGTGGATCATCCAACGCGGGTCCTCCCATGGCTGATGGAGTTGGAGCAGCGGCCGAAGCTCTTCCCGCAGTCGGGGCACTCGGGGCTTCCATTACTTGTGGGTCCGTGGGTGGGAGGTCAAGGAAGAGCTCTGCCTGAAGCTCTTCCCACAATCCCGACAGTTGTAGGGCCTCTCCCTGATGTGGAGGCGACGGTGGGTGTAGAGGGTGGAGCTGTCCCACATTCCCTACACGTGTAGGGCTGTTCCCCAGTGTGGATGTGCTGGGGGCTGAGCAGCTTGGGGCTTGTGCTGAAGCTCTTCCCACATTCTGAGCACTTGTAGGGCCATTCCCTGGTGTGGATGCAACGGTGTTTGCAAAGGCTGGAGCTGTCCCTGAAGCTCTTCCCACACTCCGCACACGTGTAGGGCCTTCCCCACTGTGGATCATCTGGTGTCGGAGTAGGTCGGAGATCTGAGTGAAGCTCTTCCCACATTCCTCACACGTGTAGGGCCTTTCCCCACTGTGGATCATCTGGTGTCGGAGCAGGTGGGAGATCTGCCTGAAGCTCTTCCCACACTCCGCACACGTGTAGGGCCGTTCCCCACTGTGGATGCGTCGATGATTGTGGAGGGTGGAGCTCTTCCTGAAGCTCTTCCCACACTCCGCACACGTGTAGGGCTGTTCCCCACTGTGGATGCGACGGTGGGTGCGCAGGGTGGAGCTGTCACTGAAGCTCTTCCCACATTCCTCACACATGTAGGGCCTTTCCCCACTGTGGATCATTTGGTGTTGGAGCAGGTTGGAGCTCTGATTGAAGCTCTTTCCACACGCCCCACACGTGTAGGGCCGTTCCCCACTGTGGATGCGTCGATGATTGTGGAGGGTGGAGCTCTTCCTGAAGCTCTTCCCACACTCCGCACACGTGTAGGGCTGTTCCCCACTGTGGATGCGACGGTGGGTGCGCAGGGTGGAGCTGTCACTGAAGCTCTTCCCACATTCCTCACACATGTAGGGCCTTTCCCCACTGTGGATCATTTGGTGTTGGAGCAGGTTGGAGCTCTGATTGAAGCTCTTTCCACACGCCCCACACGTGTAGGGCCGTTCCCCACTGTGGATGTGCTGGTGCCTCTGGAGGTTGGTTCTCTTGCTGAAGCTCTTCCCACATTCCAAACACCTGAAGGGCTTTTCCCTGCTGGGAGGCTGCTCAGGGACCACCAGCTCGCAGCTCCGCCTCAAGCTCCGACCGCCTTCCCGGCACACGCTGGCTCTTTCCTCCTCACAGCCCCCTGGGCTGGCTTTGGAGCCCCTCCTGCGGGGGCATCTCCGGCCCTTTTCCTCCCCGCTGCCTTCCTGCGCCGGGGAGCCCTTCAGAACGGCCTCTCCCACCAGGCTCTGCCGCCGGGATTTGTCCTCCGCGCTCTCCGGCCTCACCTCGGGGCCTGGGGCAGGAAGCAACAAGGACACGCAGGGGATTTACCTTCGGCCCACAGGGAACCCAAGGACATCCCCCCAACTCCGGCCCCGGCAGGATGGTCACAAAAGACCGACCCAAAGGGGCACTGACTTCCTCCTCACCTGCCTGGGGGGCCCGCGGCATCTTCCTCTTCCTCGCAGCCTCCTCCTCCATCCGCCCAACCTTTGGGAAGCAGAAATCCTGTTGGAGGGGGAAAACAAGGGGTGAGCGCGTTGCCTTGGGGGTTCCTCCTGCCCAAGTCCAGCTCTAGGACTCACCGGGCATCTTGTGTCCATAAAAACCCCCAAAACACCAACATTCAGCCCAAAAACCCCTCTGAAGAGTTCCCCCTCTCTGCTCTCTGGGGTTAGGGGGGTCCCCCCTGTCTGGCCTGATGGCACTTCTGCCTGCATTGGGGGTCCCCCTTCTTCGGGCTGCCGGGGGTCCCGCGGCTCCGGGGGGTTCCCACACACCAGGGTCCCCTTGAGTGTTGCCAGGGGGGTCCCAGGGCTCACTTCTCCCCACTCTGCCTCCCGGGGCTGGTCGGCCCTCCTCTCTCGCCCCCCACCCTCGCAAACCTCTTGGCGCTCTCGGCTCCCACCCCGCCTCAAGGCCCCCCCTCCTCTCCACACTCCAAGGCCTTCCCCCTCTCCGGGACCCCCGCTTAAGGGACCCGGCTCTCCGTCTCTGCTCCCCCCCCCTCCAGCATTCCGGGGGTCCCCCAGCTCCGGGATCGCCCCTCTCCGCTCTCCCCACTCCGCGGCTATTGGGGTTCCCCCCCGGCTCTCACGGGGGGCCCCCAAACCGCTCTCGCCCCCCCCGCCATTGCCGAGCCACCGCCAGGACCTTTGGGCTGCTCTTCTTTGTGCTCCCGCTCGGCTCCTCCCTCGGCTGGGCCGCCGCTTTTGGCGGGTTTCCTCCTCCGGGATCCGCCACCTGCAGCCCTTCCCCCCCTGGCCCAGCCCCCTTGGGCCCCCCTTGGGCCCCCCTTGGGCCCCCCTTGGGCCCCCCTTGCCCAATAAGTCTGATTATACAGACAAGCAATTGGTTTTAATCCACAAAACCCAAATGTAGAACCCAGCACCCTGGGCCATGAACAAAGTGCTGTTCCTTGGGGCCCCCCGAGTCCAAAGTAATGGGAGAGGGGATAAAAAACCTACTGGTGGGAGAGCTGTTGCAGTCTGGTCAAAGTGGTGGTTGCAGTCCAGTTGAGGGGGGTGGTCTCAGGCTGGTTGAGAGCGGTGAGCTGCAGTCCTCCTCTGGATCCCACGAGTGCTAAAAAGGTTCTGAAACTCCAGGTTTATATATTCTCCAGTTCAGGCAGGAATGCCCAGTCCTCCCCTCACAGCGGGCAATTCCATAAAAGGATGCTCAGTTCGTTCCCTCAGAGCGGGCAATTCCATAAAAGGCTATGAGGATACTCAGAGCGAGGAATTTAATAAAAGGGCCTAAACTCGGCCTATTATAAATATTATAATTAGACGTAGCAATCATATGAATATGTATGTAACATGTTGCAATCACTCGTAGAAATTGTATAAAATGCTGTAATTTCACTGGAGAGACAGAGCAGTTTGTCCAGCACGAGCTGGCTGCTCTCCAGCGTTGCCTAATAAACAAACCTCGCTGCTTAAAGACTAACTCTTGTCTCTGAGCAGTTCTCTGCGCCTTCTTGGGGGCAAAATTGGCATCATGGGGCAACTGGGAGCAACTGGGACCATGCTGGGGTAACTGTGATTGTACTGAGATCATACAGGGATCATACAGGGATCATAATGGGAGCAACTGGGTCTCTGCCCTGAGCAACTGGGAGCAACTGGGATCACACTGGGAGAAACTGGGAGCAACTGCGACTACACTGGGGGTAACTGGGGTCATACTGGGATCACAGTGGGAACAGCTTGGTCCATGCTGGGGGCAATGGGATCATCTTGGGAACCATTGGACCCACAGTGAGGGTGACTGGGGTCGTACTGGGAGTGACTGGGAGCATTCTGAGGGCAGGTGGGACCATGCTGGTGGAACTGGAATATACTGAGAGCAAGTTGGGTCATACTGGGAGTGACTGGGATCATACTGGGAGCAACTAGGACCACATTGAGAGTGACTGGGAGTGGCTGTGAGCAACTGGGATTATGCTGGCAGCTACTGGGAGCAACTGGGAGTGAGTGGGACCACATTGACTTCAACTGGGATATACTGAGAGAGACCAGGAGTGACTGGGATCATTCTGAGACTGACTGGGATCATAGTGGGAGTGACTGGGAGTGCCAGGGATCACACTGGGAGCAACTGGAACCATAGTCAGTGACTGGGAGGAACTGGGAGCCTGCTGGGGGCAAATGGCTTTGTCCTGGGAGTGCCAGGGCATGTCTGGGTTCATCCTGGGTGTGAGTGCCACCATCTGGGGTGTCACTGGGATCCTCCTGGGATGGTCCTGGGAGGGACTGGGAGGGAGTGGAACTCTAGTGCGGTGACTGGGAGTGACACGGATGATACTGGGAGTGACTGAAACACAGTCACTGGGTGAATGGGAGCAACTGGAACCACGCTGAGGGCAACTGGGCTCATACTGGGCTCATACTGGGCTCATACTGGGAGTGACTGCAATAATAGTGGGAGTATGTGAGAGGGACTGCAACCATACTGGGGGTGACTGGGATCAAACTGGATTCATACTGGAAGTGTCTGGAAGTTCCTGGGATCATACTGGGTGTGACTGGACTCATAGTGGGATCATCCTGGGAGCAACTGGGACCATGCAGGGGCAAATGGCATCGTCCAGGCAGTGACTGAAAGTGCCTGGGGCCAGACTGGACTCAGACTGGGAGTCCCTGAGAGGGAAAGGAATAATCCTGGGGGGGGACTGGGAGCAACTGGGACAACCTTGGGGGCAACTGGGATCCAATTGGGAGTGACTGGGAGTGACTGGGATCATACTGGCAGTG
>NW_024103500.1:0-32645 GCF_003945595.2 Pipra filicauda | reverse complement strand
GTCGTCTTTGTGGTCAGAGGGTCCAGGGGGGGCTCCTGGGGTGAGATGGAGGGTTGGGGACATCAGGGATGGGGTTTTGGGACAGTGAGGAGGGGCTTGGGGCCAGTGGAATTGGGGCTGTCAAGGAGGGAATAATGGCAATGGGGAGGCCCTGAGGACACTGGAGACACCAGGGTTGTCTTGGAGTGTCAGGGGTGGAATTAGGGACACCAGGAGGGTCTTGGGGACACCAGGGGGGTTTCAGGATTCACCTGCTCATGGTGCAGCCCCTCCTCTCCCCCCCCAGGCCCCATTAACCCCCCAAATATCCCCTACCTCCCATTTTCCCTTTAATCCCCTCCCCACACAGATCCTTTTGACCCTCCAATGCCCCTAAGACCTCTTTTAACTTCCCTAAATGCACCTAAAGCCTCCCTAAACCCCCTAAATCCCCATCCCACCACTCCATATCCCCCCAAATCTCCCGCAGCCCCCCCATCAAATCCCTTCCAACCCCCCAAAGAGGGATCACCCAGCACCCTGGGACAGGAACACAGTGGGCTGTACTGGGGGCACTGGGCTATACTGGGAGGGCACTGGGGGGGGCTCAGGTGTCCCATGACAATGTGGCCTAGCTCCAGGAGAGATCTGGGGAGCAGTGAGGAGGTACTGGTCTGTCCTGGTCTGTCCTGGTCTGTCCTGGTCTGTACCTCCAATCCTCAAAGCCCCTCCCCAGCTCCTCCAGGACCCTCCTGGACCCCAAAGCCCCCCAGGCCCCTGACTTGGTCCTGCTGCCCCTTGAGCATCTGCAGCTGCTGCAGAACCAGGCATTTCATCAGCAAATGTGCAGGTGACCCCAAGCTGGGGGTGTGGTGATGTGCTGGAAGGCAGGAGGGCTCTGCAGAGGGACCTGGCCCAGCTGGATCCATGGGCTGATTGCAAGGGGATGAGGTTCCAGCAGGCCAAGGGCCGGGTCCTGCCCTGTGGCCACAAGAAGCCCCGTCAGCCCCCCGGGCTGGGGCCAGAGTGTCTGGAGAGCAGGCAGGCAGAAAGGGAGCTGGGAGTGGGGATGGACAGGAAGCTGAAGAGGAGGCAGAGTGTGGCCAGGTGGCCAAGAGGGCCAATGGCTGGTGTCCTGTGTGAGGAAGAGTGTGTCAGCAGGAGCAGGGAAGTGCTTGTTGGGCTGGAGTGAGCGCTGGTGAGGCCACCCCTGGAGTGCTGTGTCCAGCTCTGGGCCCCTGAGTTGAGGAAGGCCCTGGAGGGGCTGGAGCAGGAGCAGAGAAGAGCAGCGAGGCTGGGGAAGGGAGTGGAGCCCAAGTGGTGTGAGGAGAGGCTGAGGGAGCTGGGGGTGTTGAGGCTGGAGAAGAGGAGGCTCAGGGGAGACCTCCTGACTGTCTGCAAGTCCCTGCCAGGAGGTTGGAGCCAGGTGGGGGTGGGGCTGTTCTGCCAGGAAGCAGCAGTAGGACAAGAGGGCTGGGTCTTGAGCTGTGCCAGGGGAGGTTTAGGTTGGATATTGGGAAGCAATTTTTTGCTGAGAGAGTAATCAGGCCTTGGAATGGGCTGGGCAGGGAGGGGGTGGAGTCAGCGTCCCTGGAGGTGTTGAAGGTGAGAGTGGATGTGGCCTCAGTGCCATGGTCTGGGAAGCACAGCGGGGTTGGATCCAGGGTTGGACTTGATGATCTTGGAGGTCTTTTCCAACGTGGCTGATTCTGTGATTCTGTGATTCCCATTCCTATGGCAGCACATGCTTGAGGCTCTATCCCCAGGGTGAGAGAGATGTCTGTCCATATCTATCTCCAAGGTTAGTCTGTAAATGTGTGGTGTTAGAAAAGCAGGCTGAGTTGTGGGCTGGTTGTAGAAGGAGAAAGAAGCCCAGAGGCCAGTGCAAGCAGGCAACCCTGAGCTTGCACCTGATGTCCCCTCCCTGCAGGTTCCTGTCCTTGAGCCCAGGCCCTGAGGTGAGGCTGAGAAGTGGCGCGGAGGTGAGCCCAGAGCTGTCCCTGAGGTGAGGCTGAGAATAAGTGCAAGGCAGAGGTGCTGCTGAGGAAGGAGAGCCCTGTGGTGGGGAAGAGACAGAAGCTGTGACTGCCCATCCCCGAGCAGGTGCTGTGTCCATCCCCTGTGTGCCAGGTGAGCTGGGGCTTTGCTGCAGAGCTGCGGGCGCTGATTTGAGCGTCTCCAAGTGCTGAGATGGTGGGCACCCAGGAACACAAACTGTGCCTGGCCACGGAGCCTGCAAGGAGGAGCAGAGACAGCCCTGGCAGTGTGGGGGGCCAGGTTGTGCCTGTGCCTTCCCCTGCAGGCCCTGGCTGTCCCTGCTGGGCCCCTGTCCATCCCCATCAGGTCCCTGCCCGTCCCCCCGGGCTGAGCTCCCCCCAGGAAGTGCCGTGGAGCTGAAGCTGCTGCCATCCCCCCCTGCAGCCGCTGCCCCAGCCAAGGGAGCAGCAAAGGCAGGGCCAGGAGCAGAGGCAGCAGCAGGGGAGCCCTGGGGGGGCCGGGAAGGTCTTGTGTGGGTCAGGAAAGAGGCGCTGGGCACGAGGCCGGGGCTGTGCTGAGCAGGCCCAGCCCTCACATCCCCCCAGCCCACGCCGGCTGCCCGGGGGGCTTGGGAGGGACCCCCAGCCCGTGTGCCCCACACTGAGCTGGCAGAGAGAGAGCCAAGGGACAGGGCCACGGGCAGGGCCCCGGGTGAGGGACAGGCAGGGCCATTGCAGGGCCACGGTGAGGGCACAGCCTGTGGCAGCAGAGCTGCCCAGGGCCGGGGGCAGCCGGGGGTGTTGGTACCAGCCAGTGCTGGGGCTGAGCAGAGCACGAGGCCTCTTGCAGACCCCTGGAGCAGCCTCCCACTTGCCAGCCCTGCCCTGGTGGGGTGACACTGTCCCCTCCCTACAGGACACTCCCCCCGAAATCTTCGGGGGGGCCTTTTGTGTCTATTCCTGGTTGCTGATTCCTGCTGGGGACCTGAGGGCCCCTCTGCAATCCCATCCATGGGGCACAATCTCCTCTGCAGAGCTTGACTCACTGCAGACTGTGCAGGGAAATCTGTGCTGGCAGCCCGAGTATGTCACGACCCCCGCACTCTCCCCAGGATATTTGGGACAAGTTCCCCTTCCCAGGTACCCGCGGGATGGGGGGGAAGGTGCTTGTTTTCCTGCTGTTGCTGTTGCTGCTCCGCCCCTGTCCCTGCCCTTCCTGCCGCTGTTGGGTGATTGGAGCGGCCACGATGGGAAAGGGGCGAGAGAAGCGACCCAGGAGCCTGAAACCGGGGAGTGGAGAAGGGGAAACCTGGACAGGAGGGACCTCTGGTTTCCCTGGGACAACACAGTGGAGAACCTGGAGAGGGGAAATGTCTGGGAACATGGCACCTGTAAGGCGAGAGTCAGAGGAGAAGGAACCCTTGGGACCCCCAACACTCCCAGCATCCCTAAGTGGGACCCCCAGCATCTCAGACAGGAGAGATCCTCTGAACCCCAGAGGGGACAGACCAGAGAGGGGGAACTTCTGGGAGAATTATTTTGGGCTAATCTTCATATTTTGGAGTATTTTTAGCTGAATTTCAACTTTTTGCAGTTTGAGGGACTAAGGGTCTTCTTGCTATTTCTGAAAGTTTTTTGCCTGAATGTCAGTGGTTTGGGTTTTTCTGAGCTGGATCTTGGTGTTTTGGAGGTTTTTATGGTCACAGGATGCCCGGTGAGTTCTAGAGATGGACTTGGGCAGGAGGAACCCCCAAGCCAACGCACTCACCCCTTGTTTTCCCCCCATCAGGATTTGTCCTTCCCAAAGCTTGGGCGAGTGCAGGAGGAGGCTGCGAGGAAGAGGAAGATGCCTTGGTCCCCCCAGGCAGGTGAGGAGGAAGTCAGTGTCCCTTTGGGCGGGTGTTGTGCTGGCTCTGTCAGCCGAGCATGGCCCCGGCTGCAGGACAACCCCGCTGGCGCCGCCGTCCTGCCGGGGCCGGAGTTGGGGGGATGTCCTTGGCCTTCCCTGTGGGCCGGAGGCAAATCCCCTGCCTGTCCTTCTTGCTTCCTGCCCCAGGCCCCGAGGTGAGGACGGAGAGCCCGGAGGACAAATCCCCCCGTGAGACCCTGGTGGGAGAGGCCGTTTTGAAGGGCTCCCCGGCGCAGGAAGGCAGCGGGGAGGAAAAGGGCCGGAGATCCCCCCGCAGGAGGGGCTCCAAAGCCATCCCAGGGTGCTCTGAGGAGGAAAGAGCCAGCCTGTGCCGGGAAGGCGGCCGGAGCTTGAGCTGGAGCTCCAACCTGGTGGACCCTGATCAGCCTCCCAGCAGGGAGAAGCCCCTCAGGTGCTTGGAATGTTGGAAGAGCTTCAAGAACAACTCCCACCTGATCCGACACCAGCATATCCACACTGGGGAACGGCCCTACATGTGTGGGGAATGTGGGAAGAGCTTCAACCAGAGCTCTCACCTGTTCAAACACCAGTGCATCCACACTGGGGAATGGCCCTACGTGTGTAATGATTGTGGAAAGAGCTTCAGTGACAGCTTCAACCTGATTCGACACCTGCACATCCACACTGGGGAACGGCCCTACACGTGTGGGGAATGTGGGAAGAGCTTTAGGGACAGCTGCAGCCTGATCCGACACCTGCACATCCACACTGGGGAACGGCCCTACACGTGTGGGGAATGTGGGAAGAGCTTCAGAGACAACTGCAGCCTCCGCACCCACCAACACATCCACACTGGGGAACGGCCCTACACATGTGAGGAATGTGGGAAGAGCTTTAGGAAAAGCTCCAGCCTGATCCAACACCAGCACATCCACACCGGGGAAAGTCCCTACCTCTGTGAGGAATGTGGGAAGAGCTTTAGGAACAGCTCCAACCTCATCACCCACAGACGCATCCACACTGGGGAACGGCCCTACAAGTGCTTGGAATGTGGGAAGGGGTTTCAGACCAGCTCCAGTCTCCTCGTGCACCATCGGACGCACACGGATGAGAGGCCCTTCCGCTGCACCGACTGCGGGAAGGGCTTCAACCGGAACTCCCACCTCGTCACCCACCGGCGCATCCACACTGGAGAGAGGCCCTACAAGTGTGGGGAGTGTGGGAAGAGCTTCCCCCACAGCTCTACCTTGACCAAACACCAACGGACCCACCAGTAAGGGAAATCCTGTGAGTGCCCCGACTGCGGGAAGAGCTTCGGCCGCTGCTTCCACCCCAAATGAAGCCCCTGATGGTGAGGCAACCCCTGGACTCCAGTGACTGTCAGTCCATCCCTTTCGACCACAAAGGGCCAGTCCAACAGAACCCTTCCTGTGTGGGGGGTGTGTGTGGAGATTCCTACCCTGGCTGGGGACCCTCCAAGGTCACTGCTGGAGGTTGAGAGCAGAGATCTCCTCATGAGTGTTGGTCTGCGGGAGTTCCATCCATCTCTAATTAAGAATTATTGCTTTTGTGCCAGCTTGAGTAGAATTGCTTCAACAATTGCTTTAGTGTAGAGCACTGTCCTATCTTATCCTGTACTCCTGGTAGTTTTAGTGTTTCTGTTGTGCAGTAAATATTTCTGATGAAGATCTTTTGTCTGATCATTTGTAACCCTAAATAATTCATTTCTATCAAGAGATCTGATTTGCCATCATTAAAACCTGGGGACAAAAGTGCTTCAGTCACACCTCTGTAATTCCTGTAAACTGAAAGTGTTGGCATAACCCAAGGCTGAGATTGGATCCAGCATCCCCCAGCACCACACAGGAAGTTGGGAGCTCAGGGGGCACCCCCCATTTCCAACCCCCTCTGTGCCCAAAGACCCTCATGAGACCGTCAGACTGGCCAGACCACGCTCCCTTTTCCACCCTTTTCCCTGTTCCTCCCACTTTCCCATTTTCCCCTCAATCTCCAATTTTCCCCCCCAAACAGTTTAGGGGTCCCAACCCCCACTTTTTGTCCCCTCTCCTGTGGGCGCTGAAGGAGAAAATGAGGCTGCACACACAGAGTTCCATTGCGGGACTTGTCCTCCCATCTTTCCAGCGTCCCCCTTTCATTGGGGTTCCTTTGGAAACAGCGCCTGGGCTTTGTCTTTTAGTCCACTGGAATTCCCAGCATGGCCCCAAAGCAGTGCCCTGATCCCACACATTCCCCTCCCCTCATGTGCTGGCTGTGTTCAGCCACCAGAGAAAAACACAGGCTGCCATGCAGAGCGTTCCAAGTGGTTTCCACTTTGGCAAACAGCACTCTCTGGATGGAAAACACCAGTCAAGGCCAAAGCACTCCTTTTGGATTCTGATTAACTGAATGCAGCTGCTGCTGCCTTAACTTGTTCCCACAGAAATTCTCAGGGTTCCTTTGGTTCCGTGAGACCCCACATGTCCCAATGGCCCCTGGATTCCATGAGCTTCCACAGTCTCCAAAGGTTCCTTTAGTTCCATGGGGCCCTGCAGTCCCCAAATGCCATTTGGATTCTCGGAGATTTCCCGTTGTCCCAGGGTCCCTTGTGCTTCAGAAGGAGCTGCAGTGGGACAGTGGCCCCTTGGTTCCGTGAGCTCTGCAGTGTTCCAGGAATCCTTGGGTTCCAGGAGAGCCTGCAGTTTCACAAGGAGCACTTGAATGCAGGAGGTTCTGCAGGGTCCCAATGGCCCCTGGATTCTGGGAGGTTCAGAAATATCTCCGGGCTCCCTTGGTTCCAGGAGGACACACATGTCAGCAGGAACCCTTGGTTCCAGGAGGTTGGACAGTGTCCCAGAATTCCTTTGATTTCATGAGGCCCTGGATTGTCCCAATGGACTCCTGATTCCATCAGCCCTCTCAATGTCCCAATGGTCCCTTGGTTCCATGAGTTTCTGCAGCGTCCCAGGGTTCCTTTTGTTCCATGGGGACCTGCAGTGTCACAGTGGGCCCTGAATTCCAGGAGTTTTCCCAGGGTGACAGTGCTACCTTTATTCCATGAGATTCCCAACTGTCCCAGGGCTCCTTTGGCTCCAGAAGGCCCTGCAGTGTCCCAATGGTCCTTGGTTCCATGAGGTTCCACCATGTCCTTGCTGGAACATGCGTGGCTGTAATGCTGCCCCACCTGCAGAGCTGCCTCCAGCTCTGGGCTCCAGCACAGGAAGGACATGGACCTGCTGGAGCGAGTGCAGAGGGGAGCAGCAAGAGGATCAGAGGGATGGAGCAGCTCTGCTGTGAGGAAAGGCTGAGAGAATTGGGATTGTTGAGGCTGGAGAAGAGAAGGCTTTGGAGTGACCTAATTGTGGCCTTCCAGTGCCTGAAGGGAGCCAAGCAGAAAGATGGAGAGAGACTTTGGACAAGGGCCTGGAGTGACAGGACAAGGGGCAGTGGCTTCACACGGATAGAGGGAAGAGTTCCAGGAGGCAGTAGGAAGGAAATCTTGAATCTGAGGGTGCTGAGATGCTCTTTAAGGCCCCCCAAGCCAAAGCATTCCATGATTGTGGGACTGGTGGGTGAGGTGGTGGTTGGAGCCGTCTGGGGCACAGGGACCCAAAATGAGGGAGTTTTCCATTGTGGGGGAAGGAAGGAGGGGGCAGCAGAACTGACCCCTTGGACACCTGGCAGGCAGGCTTTGGCTGGAAGCTGGTGATGGGGAGCTGAGTGAAGCCCCCACAATGCAGGAGGAAATGGTCAGTGACCTGCTCTGCCAGTGAGACCCCCCCAAGTGCCTGGGTCCACATGGGATGCAGCCAAGAGTCCTGAGGGAGCTGGAGAAAGAGCTGGCCAAGCCACTCTCACTCATTGCCCAGCAGTGCTGCACAACTGCACAAGTCTCAGCTGACTGGCAACAAGCACATGGGATGCCCATCCCCAGGAAGGGCCAAAAGGAGGATCTGGGCAACTCCTGGCCTGTCCCATTGACCTCAGGACCGGGGAAGTCCATGCAGCAGATCCTCCTCAGTGCCATCCCATGGCACGGGCAGGACAACCAGGGGATCAGGCCCAGCCAGCGTGGGGTTGGGAAAGGCAGGTCCTGCCTGACCAACCTCATCTCCTCTGACAAAGGACCCACTCAGCAGCTGAGGGAAAGGCTGGGGATGTGTCTCTGTGGAATTCCAGAAGGCCTTTGGCACCATCTCCCCCAGCATCTCCTGCACAAACTGGCTGCTCATGGCTTGCCCGGGGACCTGTTTGCTGGGTGACAAAGTGTCTGATGGCCCAGGGAGTGGTGGGGAATGGAAGGAAATCCAGGTGGGGCTGGTCACTAGTGGGGTTCCCAAGGGCTCAGGGTTGGGGCTGCTCCTGTTTGACATCATTATTGATGATCTGGGCCAGGGGATCGAGTGCCCCCTCAGGAAAGTCGTGGACAGCACCACGTTTGGTGTGAGTGTGAATGTGCTGGAGGGCAGGAAGGCTCTGCAGAGGGATCTGGACAGGCTGGATCAATAAGGCCAAGTGTCAGGGCCTGCCCTTGGGTCCCAACAACCCCCTGGAACATTCCAGGTTGGGGGCAGAGGGGCTGGAGAGCTGCTCAGCAGGAAGGGACTTGGGGGTGCTGCTTGACAGGGGCTGGATATGAGGCAGAGTGTGCCCAGGGGGCAAGAAGGCCAAGGGCATGGTGGCCTTTGTGGAGAAGAGTGTGGCCAGCAGGAGCAGAGAACTGATTGCCCCTCTGTGCTGGGCACTGGGGAGGCCCCACCTGGAGTGCTGTGTCCAGTTCTGGCCCCTCAGTGCCAAAAGGCCCTTGAGGGGCTGGAGCGTGTCCAGAGAAGGGAACGGAGCTGGGAAGGCTCTGGAAAACATGTCTGCTGAGGGACAGCTGAGGGAACTGGGCTTGTTGAGTGTGGAGAAGGGGAGGCTCAGGGGGGACCTCATTGCTCTCTGCAATGACCTGAAAGGAGGTTTTAGTGGGGTGGGGCTTGGTCTCTTCTGCCAAGGCTACAGTGAAAGGTTGTGAGGGAATGGCCTTAAATTGTGTTGGGCAAGGTTCATATTAGATATTAAAGAAACCTTTTTCCACTGAGAGAGTGTTCAGGCATTGGAACAAGTAGCCCAGGGAGGTGGTGGAGTCTCTGCAAGTGTTCAGGTGTGTGGTGGGTTAACTTTGACTGGACACCACGTGCCCACCGAGCCACTCTATCACTCCGTAGGACAGGGGAGAGAGTAAGGTGGAAAAAAAAAATAGTGGGTTGGGATAAGGCAGTTTATTTAAAGCAAAAATTAATGTGAAGCTTGTGCACACAGAATCAAAAGACAGCAGGGTTTGTTCTCTGCTTCCCATGAGCAGCCATGGTCGGCCACTCCCGAGGAGCAGGGCTTGGGTCCGCGGGACGGTTCCTCAGCAGGCAGCCATCAGACAATGAATGCCCCCCTCCTGCTCCCTGCCTCAGCTTTTAGAGCTGAGCTGACCTCCCATGGGCTGCAATGTCCCTTGGCTCAGTTGGGCTCAGCTGGCCTACTTGGGTCCCCTGCCAGGCTCTTGCCCTCAGCTAAGGAAGGAATGTCCCAGTGTTGGTGCTGTGCTCAGCAGTGGCCAAAACACTGGGGTGTTCTCAACCCCCTTCCAGCTGCCAATGCCAAGCCCAGCCCTGGGAGGGCTGCTGTGGGGAACTGAACTGCAGCTCAGCCAGACCCAACCCAAATATCTATGGCACATATTCTATAGAATCCATCCTTAGGTGTTGTATGATAGATCTATAAGATATTACAAACAATAAGCAATAATAAGGCAAGTGTCCTCCTTAGGGACACACACACAGCCCCCCAAACTCCTGCCTGGGTTTGTTCCCTGGGGGTCTCTGCAGCAGCAAGCACAGCCCCACACTGACTGCTCTGGGCTGTGCAGGCATTTGTGGTTCTGCCTGTCTCACACACAGACAGAGCCTTGGGATGGATCTGGATGTCACTGGATGTGATGTCACAGGGGAGATGTGATGTCATATGATGGATGTGACGTCATAGAGGAGCCCTGATGTCACAACAAGGATGTGATATCACAAGGGAGATGTGATGTCACAAGCAAGCGCGTGATGTCAAAGGGATGATATGATATCACAGGAGACGTGATTTCACAGGAAGGATGTGATGTCACAGGCAGGTGTGATGTCATAGGGGAGATGTGATTTCACAGGGACGATATGATGTTACAGGGGAGGACGTGACATCACAGAGATGATATGATATCACAGGAGAAAAGTGATGTCATATGATGGATGTGATGTCATAGAGGAGATGTGAAGTCACAGGAAGGATGTGATGTCATCGGTAAGATGTTATGTCACAGGAAGGATGTGATGTCATGGGGAGGATGTGATGTCTCAGGGATGATATGATGTCACAGGAGAGGTGTGGTGTCATATGATGGATGTGATGTCATAGGGGAGATGTGATGTCACAGGAAGGATGTGATGTCATGGGGAGGATGTGATGTCACAGGGGAGGATGTGACATCACAGGGATGATATGATATGACAGGGATGATATAGTTGTGATGTCATAGGGGAGATGTGATGTCACAGTGGAGGTGTGATGTCAGAGGGGAGTTGTGATGTCACGGGGAGGATATGATGTCACACAATTGATATGAGATCACAGGAGAGATGTGATGTCATATGATGGATGTGATGTGATAGGGGAGATGTGATGTCACAGGGAGGTTTGATGTCACAGAAAGGATGTGGTGTCACAGGGGAGTTGTGATGTCATAGGTGATGTGTGATGTCATATTATGGTTGTGACATCACAGGGGAGATGTGATGCCACAGGGAGGATGTGATGTCATGGGGAGGTGTGATGTGATAGGGCAGATGTGATGTCACGGGGAGGAAGTGATGTCACAGGGATGATATGATATCACTGGAGAGATGTGATGTGATATGATGGATGTGATGTCATAGAGGAACCGTGATACCACAACAGGGATGTGTTGTCATGGGGGAGATGTGATGTCATATGATTGATGTGATGTCACAGGGGAGGACACGATGTAACAGGGATGATATGATATCACAGGAGAGATGGGATGTTGTATGATGGATGTGACATCATCTGTGATGTCATAAAGAAGATGTGATATCACAGGGAGGATGTTATGTCATATGATGGTTTTGATGTCATAGGGGAGGATGTGATGTCACAGGGGAGCTGTGATGTCATAGGGGAACTGTGATTTCACGGGGAGGATGTGATGTCACAAGGGTGGTATGGCATCACAGGAGAGATGTGATGTCATATGATGAATGTGACGTCCTAGGAAAGATGTGATGTCATAGGGGAGGTGTGATGTCATGGGTAGCATGTGATGTCATAGAGGAGTGACACATCACTCCCCAGCCTTGCTCCAGCTAAAGCCGTGGAATTTGTCTTTGTTTCCCTTGGGTTCAAGGTCAGGCTGTTTCATTTCCATGGATGTCTAGAGATGAGTTAAGGGGAGCTCAGACCTTTTGGTGAGGAAGGAGTTATTTACTCTGGAGCATTTGAACTCAGCCTTTGTTCCTGGTTTCTTCCCACTGTTTCAGAGCAGTTCATTTCCCATGGGGAAAGCTCTGATTCCCCAGCACAGTCAGGTTCTCCTGAGCTCAGGATGTTTCACTGGTCTCATTTTTCTCCAGTATTAATTCTGTGCCAAATTCTGAGCGTGACCGTGCCAAGTGTGCGGGGTCGGCCACGGGAACTTTGCTTTTCCCTGCAGAGCGCACGGAGGATGGTCACCGGGCACACATGGTGTATTAGGGAGGGTTTAAGGTATACTGAAACTTGAAACCATGACACTGCTAAAAGCTTAACAAAACCCAATATTTATTACCAAGAGGTGGCCAACAAAACAAACAAACCTAAAAGAGAGGAAGGAGAAGAGAAAGAAGCCCCCAGCACGACCTCCCCAGTTACCCAGCTGTTGTCCATAAATTTATCTTACCGACCTAGCATACCTGTAATTACCCATAGCAGAAGCTGCATCCTTGGAGAGTCAGTAAGTTCACAAACTGGCAGGCGCCCCCACCAAAAGGCAATGTTGTCCTTGGTGTGAAGTTAGCTCCCTTCCAAGAAAGCACTTTCTGTTTTTATACAACTAACTGAGTGACCACAACCTCCCAGGTGTGGCCAGCACTGCCCAGCCCGAGGCCCTCAGTCCCACCTCCTGGGTGGATGTCAGTGCATCTCTTCTGTGCACGTGTGAGAACTTTGGAAATCGCCTCACGCATGCGCAGTGTGTTTTGGGGGTCTTTTCTAATTGAGTTGGGGGTGGAGCCTTCCTCCTCTCCTCATCACTTTCTCCTTCAAGCGACCTTGGAGGACAATTGGCCAATCACAGAACACCAATTAAAACAGTTTATACAGAAGTTCTCCCTCCAAGGACAAATTCACTGTTTATCAGTGAACTTGGCAGGGAGAATATAAACTACTGTGGGTGGCTGGGGCCAAACACAGACCAAAAATATCAGCATAAATTCACCCTGGTACACTCAGTTACCACAGCAACCGTCAATGGACCCCTTCCTAACTGTGTTGCCATGGCAACCAAGGTTAAGACTAGTTGTGATGCTCAGTTGCCATAGAAACCTCCACTAGGGCCTGCTGCTATGGGCTTATGCCATGGAATTCTGGATCCATGCTGTTGCCATGGCAACCATTAGTCACTCCTGGTGCCCAATGCCATGGTACCCGGACAGAGATGCTTTGCCAGGGACTGTTTCCATGGCAACCAGCGCTTGACTGGGCTGTCATGGCAATCGTCATGGAAACCCATTGTCAGGGACTGTTGCCATGGACATTTCCACTTGCTGGTATGGTCAGCTGTCATGGAAACCATTTCAAGTCCCATTGCTAAGGCAGGTTGCCATGCCAACCGTCAGAAGGCCCCATTCCTCTGATAGTTGCCATGACAACTCACATGAAGACCCAATGCTGCTGTAATTTTCCATGGCAACCATCAAGAAACCTGTTGCCAGGGACCTTCTCATGGACACTTCCATGAGTCATTTTTCATGGCAACCATTCCACAATCATATTGAAAGGTTGGTTGCCATAAAAATCATCATAAGGAACCATTGTTACAATCGGGGTCCATGGCAACCATCCCGATGTCCCAACCCTGTGGGCCCCCCATGCTGGGGGATGGACTTGGGGGGCTGGTTTGGGCTGGGAGGGGAGTGAATTTTCCTCCCAGGGGTTTCTCGGGGGTTGGGTTTGGATTTGGACTGGGAACAGGGGGGAGAATTCCAGGAAGGTTTGGTTCCTGCTCAGAGCCAAGGCCTTTCCTGCTCCTCATCCTACCCCACCAGTGAGGGGACTGAGGGGGCACCAGGAGCAGGGAGGGGACACAGCCTGGACAGGTGACCCTGACTGACCCCAGGGGTGTCCCAGACCGTGTGGCCTCACGGTCAGTGTGGGAAGGGGGGGAAGGAGGAAGGGGGGGATCCTGGCAGGAGTCAGCGGTGCCTCAGGATGCCGAGGGGGCCCAGGGTTGGCAAGGGGCTGCCAGGTCACCTCTGTGCCAGCCCTGCCAGGCAGCAGCAGCCTCGGGCACCAAGAGTCAGGGGAGCTGTCTGTGCACAGCCCTGAGAGCTGCCCCAGCTGAGAGTCACCCTCAGGGGTCCTTAGAGGAGGATCCTGGGCAACTTGGTGCAGTCAAGGCACCATTCTGACCCTGAGCAACCCCAGGGACTCCAGGGACCACTCTGACACTGCCGGGCATTCTGGAGCTGAAGGGATCCACAGACACTCTGCAGCCTCCTGGAATCAAAGGGCTGCTGGGACACGGGGACCAAAAGAACCTGGGACTCAGTGGAGCCTCAGGAAATCCAGGGACCATTGTGACACTAGAGAACCACATGGAAACAAGGGGCCATCCTGATGCTCTGGAACCTCCTGGAACCAAGGGACCATTGTGTCACTACAAGGATTTATGGATCCAAAGGAACACAGGGCCACTGTGGAATCTCCTGGAACTAGGGGGCCACTGTGGCATCTGGGGCCTCATGGAACAGAAGGAACCCTGAGACATTTTGGAAGCTCATGGGATGAAAAGGGCCATTGTGACAATACAGGGCCTCAGGAATGCTGAATGCTGAATCATTTTGGAACCTCATGGAACCAAGGGGCCATGGTGACACTGTAGGGTCTCATGGAAACAAAGAAACCCTGGGAAACTGCAGAACCTCTGGAATTTAATGGGCCATTGTGACTCAGGACAATCTCCTTGAGTCAAGGAGCCACTAAGACACTGCTGGGCCTCATGGAATCCAAGGGACCCTGGGACAGAGTGGAACCTCCTGAAATCAAGGGCCCCTTGGGATTCTGTGTAACCTGGTGCAATCAAGTGGCACTGTGGCACTGCAGGACCCCATGGAACCAAAGGAATGTGGGGACAGTGTGGAATCTCACGGAGCCAAGGGGCCATGGTGACATTGTGGAGCCTCATGGAACCAAAGGGCCACTGTGACTCCCCAGAACTCCATGGAATCAAGCAGACCCGCTGCCTCCCCCCTGTCCCTGTCGGCTCTGCTGCTTCTTGGGCACCCCTGGAGTCAGCGTTTCCTTTGGCAGCACAACTTATCTCAGACAAGAGAGTTTTCCAGTTGGCTTTTCCCCCTCTTTCCCAAGGTTTTCTTTTTTGTTTTTTGTTCCCTGAGGGAAAAGGGGGAAGGGAAGCAGGTGTTGATCCCTGGTTTTATCTGTATACAAAAGGGAGTTGGGGCGGGGGAGACAAAGCGATTTCTCTCTCTATTCTCTCTCTTTTATCCCATTCCCGCCTCCCTCGCCACACCCCGGGCGACTGTTTCACCGCCGCCCCTCCTCGCCCGTCCCGCGGGGCAGCTCTTTGAGCTCCGGGGCGGCGGAGACTCCCCCGGCGCGGCCCTTTGGTTTTCCTTGGTTTATTCTCCGGAGCTGATTCCGTTCCGAGCTCGCCCCCCCTCTCTGGCGACCCCCGCCAGGGCCCGTCCCGGGGCGGCTCCTTCAGTGCCACGGGCGGCGGGGACCCCTCGGGGCGGCTCCCCCAGGGCCCCGCCCGCCGCCGCCGCTCCCCGGGGCCCTCCCCGCTTCCTGCCGGGATCGGACACCGCCGGCGGCCCCGGCCCTGCCGGGCTCCATCAGCCTCAGCAATTGCTGACAAGGAGGGGCCGGGGGCTTCCTCTTGGCCTTCGTCTCCCTGGCGCTGGGGCTCGGCTTCTACCTGCGCCAGAAGGGGAGGGGGGTCCCAGGGGGTCGTGTGTCCCCCCAGAGCGTCTGTGCCCCCCCGGGGACCCCCCACCCCGCTGTCACCCCCTTTTCTCTCCCCACAGAGCTCCTGAGCCGCCGGCGGCCGCAGCCCCTCCCCGGGGCCTCGGGCCCAGCCTGGACCCCCCCTGTCCCTGTGAGGATTTTGGGGGGGTCGTGTGTCCCCCCCTCCCCTGCTGCCACTCCTGATCCCAGGAAAGCTTCCCAGTTCTCCCCAGTCCCGGGTATTGGGGGGAGGGGCTTGGGGGAACCCCAAGGAGTGGAGCTGAGTTTGGGGGGGGCAGAACCAGCCCCAGGATGGATTCGGAATGGGGACCCCCCTGTATCCCCTCATGTCAACCCGCTCTGGGGGAGCTTTGGGAGGGCACCTGCCCCTCAATGGGCACCCAGCTCACCCCAAAAAGGGCTGGGACCCTCCCCAAAGCTCCCCACTGTCCATCAGGGTCCCCCAAACCCACTCAGAGCCCACCCAGGACCCCACCCACCCCCTTCTCTGGGGGGACTTCTCTGGGCACTGGTGGTGCTGGGAGCCCCCCCAGCTGTGGACGAGGAGCTCTTGGGTGAGTGGAGGACGGGAAGGAAGGGGATGGTGGGAAAAGGGAGTTCAGAGAGGATAAAAGGGTGGTGGCACCCCAAATTGAGTGGGAGGGGAGTGAGACCCCCAAAAGTGGAGGGGGAGGGGCACTGAAGATAGGGGGATGATGGGAAATGGGTGGGAGAGGTCAGAAGAGTGGGGAAAGGGGAGGGTGGGACCCCCAAACTGAGCATGAGGGGGCTGGGGAGTGGGGGGATGATGTGGAAGAGGTGGGAGAGGGGGGAAAAAAGTGGGTGTTGGGACCCACAAATTGATCATGGGGGGGCTGTAGACTGATGCAACACTGGAAAAGTGGGAGGAACAAGAAGAAGGGTGGAAAAGGGGGATGGTCTGGTGGGTCCAACTAGTGGGACCGTGGGGGTCTTTGGGCACAGGGGGGTTGGCAAAGGGAGGTGGCCTCCCTGAGCTCCCAACTTCCTGTGGGGTGCTGGGGGCTGCTGGATCCAATCTCAGCCTTGGGTTATGCCAACAGCTTCAGTTTAGAGGAATTACAGAGGTGTGACTGAATCACTTTTTTCCCCAGGTTTTAACGATGGCAAGTCAGATCTTTTGATACAAATTAATTAATTAGGGATACAAATGATCAGACAAAAGATCTTCATCAGAATTATTTACTGCACAATAGAAACACTAAAACTACCAGGAGTACAGGATAAGATAGGACAGTGCTCTACACTAAAGCAATTGTTGAAGCAATTCTACTCAAGGTGGCACAAAAGCAATAATTCTTAATTAGAGATGGATGGAACTCCCCCAGACCAACGCTCGGGGGGAGATCTCTGCTCTCAACCTCCAGAACCGACCCTAGGGGGGGTCCCCAGCCAAGGCAGGAATCTCCACAAACCTTCCCAGAAGGCTTCTGTTGGAATAACCTGCCCCTGGGAAAGGGGACTGGCCCATTCTGGTCAAAAGGGATGGACTGACAGTCACTGGACTCCAGGGGTTGCCTCACCATCAGGGGCTTCATTCAAGGTGGAAGCAGCGGCCGAAGCTCTTCCCGCAGTCGGGGCACTGGTAGGGCTTCCCTTACTGGTGGGTCCGTTGGTGTTGGGTCAAGGTAGAGCTCTGGGTGAAGCTCTTCCCACACTCCCCACACTTGTAGGGCCTCTCACCGGTGTGCATGCGCTGGTGCCTGATGAGGTTGCAGTTCTGCTTGAAGCCCTTCCCGCAGTCGGTGCAGCGGAAGGGCCTCTCATCCGTGTGCGTCCGCTGGTGCTGGATGACATGTGAGTTGTTCTGAAACCTCTTCCCACATTCCAAGCACTTGTAGGGCCGTTCTCCAGTGTGGATGCGCTGGTGTTTGATCAGGTAAGAGTTGACTCTGAAACTCTTCCCACATTCCCCACATGTGTAGGGTCGTTCTCCAGTGTGGATGTGCTGGTGTTGGATCAGGTCGGAGCTGTCCCTGAAACTCTTCCCACATTCCTGACATGGGTATGGCCGTTCTCCAGTGTGGATGTGCTGGTGTCGGTTAAGGTTGGAGCTGTCACTGAAACTCTTCCCACATTCCCCACAAGTGTATGGACGTTCCCCAGTGTGGATATGCTGATGGCACAGGAGGTTGGTGCTCTTCCTGAAGCCCTTCCCACATTCCAAGCACTTGAAGGTCTTCTCCCTGCTGGGAGGCTGCTCAGGGACCACCAGGTCAGAGCTCCCCCTCAAGCTCCGGCCTTCCTGGCACAGGATGGCTCTTTCCTCCTCAGAGCACCCTGGGATGGCTTTGGAGCCCCTCCTGTGGGGGGATCTCCGGCCCTTTTCCTCCCCGCTGCCTTCCTGCGCCGGGGAGCCCTTCAAAACGGCCTCTCCCACCAGGGTCTCACGGGGGGATTTGTCCTCCGGGCTCTCCGTCCTCACCTCGGGGCCTGGGGCAGGAAGCAAGAAGGACAGGCAGGGGATTGGCCTCCGGCCCACAGGGAAGGCCAAGGACATCCCCCCAACTCCGGCCCCGGCAGGACGGCGGCGCCAGCGGGGTTGTCCTGCAGCCGGGGCCATGCTCGGCTGACAGAGCCAGCACAACACCCGCCCAAAGGGACACTGACTTCCTCCTCACCTGCCTGGGGGGACCAAGGCATCTTCCTCTTCCTCGCAGCCTCCTCCTCCATCCGCCCAAGCTTTGGGAAGGACAGATCCTGATGGGGGGAAAAACAAGGGCTGAGCACGTTGGCTTGGGGGTTGGTTCCTCCTGCCCAAGTCCATCTCTAGAACTCACCGGGCATCCTGTGACCATAAAAACCTCCAAAACACCAAGATTCAGCCCAGAAAAGCACAAACCACCCAGATACAGGCAAAAAAATCCCTCAGAAATAGTAAGAAGATCCTCATCACCCCAAACCGCACAAAGCGGAAATTCAGCTGAAAAATACTCCAAAATATGAAGATTATCCCCCTCTCCAGGTTCTCCACCTTGTTGTCCCGGGGATCCCAGGGGTCCCCACTGTCCAGGTTTCCCCTTCTCTGCAACCCCTCTCCAGGTTCTTGGGGCTCTTGCAGCTCTCTCCTCTCTCCAGCCTCCCCCGCTCTTCAGGGATCAAAGCATGGGGACATCAAGGCTCCCCAACACCAACCCTGTATCCGCTCTCCCCCCTCCCCTCAGCCCCCCTCTCCCACCCCTTTCCCATTCGCCCCCCAAACCCCGGCTCCCCCCAGCTCCCTTTGGGTGTGACCCACCGCCCCTCACGCTCCCTTTGGGGGTCCCACCCGCTCTTTTCGCTTCTCTCGCCCCTTTCCCATCGTGGCCGCTCCGCTCACCTGACAGCGGTAGGAAGGGCAGGGACAGGGGCAGAGGAGCAACAGCAACAGCAGGAGAACAATCGCCCCCCATCCCATGGATGCCCGGGAAGGTGGAACTCATCCCAAATATCCTGGGGGGACCATGGGGGATCGTGACATACTGGGGCTGCCAGCACAGATTTCCCTGCACAGTCTGCAGTGAGTCAAGCTTTGGACAGGAAGTTGTGCCCCATGGATGGGATTGCAGAGGTTCTCTCAGGTCCCCAGCAGGAATCAGCAACCAGGAATAGACACAAAAGGCCCCCACAAAGATTTCGGGGGAGTGTCCTGTAGGGAGGGGACAGTGTCACCCCACCAGGGCAGGGCTGGCAAGTGGGAGGCTGCTCCAGGGGTCTGCAAGAGGCCTCGTGCTCTGCTCGGCCCCAGCACTGGCTGGTCCCAACACCCCCGGCTGCCCCCGGCCCTGGGCAGCTCTGCTGCCACAGGCTGTGCCCTCACCGTGGCCCTGCAATGGCCCTGCCTGTCCCTCACCCGTGGCCCTGCAATGGCCCTGTCCCTTGGCTCTCTCTCTGCCAGCTCAGTGTGGGGCACACGGGCTGGGGGTCCCTCCCAAGCCCCCCGGGCAGCCGGCGTTGGCTGGGGGGATGTGAGGGCTGGGCCTGCTCAGCACTCTGCTGAGCCTGGCCACACTCTGCCTCCTCTTCAGCTTCCTGTCCATCCCCACTCCCAGCTCCCTTTCTGCCTGCCTGCTCTCCAGACACTCTGGCCCCAGCCCGGGGGGCTGACGGGGCTTCTTGTGGCCACAGGGCAGGACCCGGCCCTTGGCCTGCTGGAACCTCATCCCCTTGCAATCAGCCCATGGATCCAGCTGGGCCAGGTCCCTCTGCAGAGCCCTCCTGCCTTCCAGCACATCAACACACCCCCAGCTTGGGGTCACCTGCACATTTGCTGATGAAATGCCTGGTTCTGCAGCAGCTGCAGATGCTCAAGGGGCAGCAGGACCAAGTCAGGGGCCTGAGGGGAGTCTGGGGGGCTTTGGGGTCCCGGAGGGTCCTGGGGGAGCTGGGGAGGGGCTTTGGGGATTGGGAGTACAAACCAGGACAGACCAGGACAGACCAGTACAGACCATGACAGACCAGTACCTCCTCACTGCTCCCCAGATCTCTCCTGGAGCTGGGCCACGTTGTCCTGGGACACCTGAGCCCCCCCAGTGCCCTCCCAGTACAGCCCAGTGCTCCCAGTACAGCCCACTGTGTTCCTGTCCCAGGGTGCCAGGTGATCCCTCTTCCGAGGGGGGTTGGAAGGGATTTGAGGGGGGCCTGGGGGAGATTTGGCTGGATCTGTGGGGGGGTTGGATGGGGATTTGGGAGGTTTTAGGGGGCTTTGGGTGAATTTGGGGGAGTTAAAAGGGTTTTGGGGGCATTGGGGGTTCAAAAGTATGCAGGGGAAAGGGGATTAAAGGAAACAAAGGGGAGTTGAGGGACATTTGGGAGGGGTTAATGGGGCCTAGAGGGGGAGAGGAGGGGCTTCCCTATGAGCAGGTGAGTCCTGAGACCCCCCTCGTGTCCCCAAGACCCTTTCGGTGTCCCCAGTTCCCCCCTTGACATCCCCAATACCACTGTCCATAAATCCCTCCCCACTGTCCTCAAACCCCATCCCTGATGTCCCCAACCCTCCATCTCACCCCAGGAGCCCCCCTGGACCCTCTGACCAAAAACGCCCCCCCCTCCCGCTCACAGAAAGGCCAAGGGCATCTGGGGACACACTGGGGACAGCTGGGGGGCTTTGGGGGGCACTGGGGGATTACTGGGGGATACTGGGACACACTGGGGGGAACCAGGGGGCACTGGGAGGGACTGGGAGATTACTGAGAAATGCTGGGAGGGCACTGGGAGGGACTGTGGGGTTATTGAGGGATTACCAGGACACACGGGGGAACACTGGCAGGTTACTGGGCCATACTGGGGGTTACTGGGTGCTCACTGCAGGATCACTGGGCCATACTGGGGGGCAGTAGGAGGTCACTGGGACACACTGGCTGGTCACTGAGGGGGTCACTGAGGGGGTTACTGGGCTGTACTGAGGGTCACTGGGAGGTCACTGGAATATACTGGGGGCACTGGGATCCCCTTACCCGAATGTGGTACATCTCCCCCCCTGCACTTTGGGGTGCGTGCACAGGACCCCTCCTCCGGGGGCTGGGGGACCCCCTGAACCCCACTGTTGGGCTTTAGGGGACCCCCGGGCCCCCCTCCCTGTGGGGTCTCTGTGTGCTGAGCTTTGGGGGTCTCTGGGGCTCAGGGGGGGAATTGGGATCCCCTTTCCCTGGGGTCGGTCCACCGACATGGAGACCCTATAAAGTCCCCTCAAAACCCCTGAAATCCCCTCAGAAATCCACCTCTGGACCCTTCCAAACCTCCTCAAGGGCCCCACAAATCCCCTCAGAGACCTAATTCCCCCTACCAAGACCCCCTAAACCCTCTCAGTGACCTGCAAAACCCACCTGGGACCCCCCAGACCCTTTCAGAGACCTCAAAAACTCCCTCAGGGACCCTCAAAACCCTCTGGGACTTCTGAAATCCCCCTAGAAACCTCTAAAACTCCTTCAAAGACACCCCCCAAGCCCCTCAGGACCTCTCAATTTCTCTCGGGGACTCTCAAACTCCCTCAGCGATTCCCAAACTGCTTCAGGGACCTTCAACCTCCCCCTAAGTCCCCTCACGACACCAAACCCTCTCACAGACCCCTAAAAACCTCCTCAGCCACCCCTAAAAGCCTCTAAGGGACCACAAAACTACAGAACAGTAAAAGAGCTTTCTGTAAAGGAAGGAAGCAAAGAATCTGAGGAAACCAAGGAAAAACTGAAGCAAAGCAATAAAATCATCCTGGCCCTTGCAGTTTTTCCTTCACCTTTTTCTCACTTTTCCTTTTTTTAGGGTTCTTTTTTCGGTTGGGTGGTTTTGATTTTTTTTTTTCCGAGGGACTTTCTCGGCAACCGAATCGAACATCCGGGTTCTTGGGAGGCCTCCGGGCCCCGCGGCCCCCGAGAGGGTCCTCCGAACCTCCGAACCCCCCGCGCCAAACCCTCCCGAGCCCTCCAGCCTTTCCCCCCACAGCCGCGCTCCCCGCAGCCCCCGAGGGGATCCCCAGACCCCGCTCTCCCGCACCCCCCGCCTGCACTCAGAGCTCACCGACCGACCCGCCGCCATCACCGATTCCCGGCAGCCAACGCGGCAGGGGCGGGGGCGGGGCTGCGGGGGCGTGGCCGCGCGCTGATTGGCTGCGGCGGCGTTCTCGGAACGCGGTGCGCGCGCAGCCGGGAATCGGTGCTGGCGGCGGGGCCTGCGGTTCGCTCTGAGTGCTGTGAGTCCCCCCGGGGGGGATCGGGAGGGTTTAGCGGGGGGGTTCGGGGATAACCGAGGAGGTTTGGAGGGGTCCCTGAGGGAGTTCGGTGTCCTGAGGGGACTCAGGGGGTGGTTGAAGGTTCCTGAAGGGGTTTGGGGGTCTCTGAGGGGGTTTTGGTTTCTGAGGAGATTTGGGGGGTGCCAGGTGGGCTTTGGGGGTCTCTGAGGAGGTTTGGGGGTCCTGGCGGGACCTTTTAGGCAGTTTTGGGGTCTCTAGGGGGTTTACGGGGTCTTAGACGGTTTTGAGGGTCTCTGAGGGGGATTGGGGGGTCCCTAAAGGGGACTGGGGGGTCCCAGGTGGGTTTTGCGGGTCACTGAGAGGGTTTAGAGGGTGCTGGGGAGGGATGAGGTCTCTGAGGGCATTTGAGGGGACCTTGAGAAGGTTTTGATGTGTCGAGGGGGGGATTTCAGGAGTTTTGAGGGCATTTTGGGGGGTCCCCTAAAGCCCAGCAGTGGGTCCAGGGGGTCCCCCAGCCCCAAAGAGGAGGGATCCTAGGGATGGCCCCCAAAATCCGGGGGGAAATGTACCACATCCGGGTAAGGGGATCCCTAGACCCCAGTATATCGCAGTGACTTTCCAGTGACCCCTTCAGTGACCAGCCAGTGTGTCCCAGTGACCTCCCACTGCCCCCCAGGATGGCCCAGTGATCCTGCAGTGAGCACCCAGTAACCCCCAGTATGGCCCAGTAACCTCCCAGTGTCTCCTCCTGTGTCCTGGTAATCCCCCAGTAACTCCCCAGTCCCTCCAAGTGTCCCTCAGTTCCCCCCAGTGTGTCCCAGTATCCCCCAGTAATCACCCAGGGCCCTGCAAAGCCCCCCAACTGTCCCAAATGTTTCCCCAGATGCCCTTGGCCTTTCTGTGAGTGTGGTGGGGGTGTTTTTGTGGTCAGAGGGTCCAGGGGGGGTTCCTGGGGTGAGATGGAGGGTTGGGGACATCAGGGATAGGGTTTGGGAACAGTAGAATTGAGGGTGTCAAGGGGGGAATTGGGGCCATGAAGAGGCCCTGGGGACATTGGAGACACCAGGGGGGTCTCAGGGTGTCAGGGGAGGAACTGGGGACACCAAGAGGGTCTTGGGGACACCAGGGGGGGTCTCAAGACTCACCTGCTCTTGGTGCAGCCCCTCCTCTGCCCGCCCAGGCCTCATTAACCCCTCCCAAATGTCTCCTAACCTCCATTTTCCCTTTAATCCCCTCCCCCCATAGGTACCTCTGACCCCCCAATGTTCCCAAGACCTCTTTTAACTCCCTAAAGGCACTCAAAACCCCCAAATCCCCATCCAAACTCCTCAGATCTCCCCAGATCTCCCACAGCCCCCCCTCAAATCCCTTCCAACCCCCCCAAAGAGGGATCACCCGGCACCCTGGGACAGGAACACAGTGGGCTGTACTGGGGGCACTGGGCTGTACTGGGAGGGCACTGGGGGGGGCTCAGGTGTCCCAGGACAACGTGGCCCAGCTCCAGGAGAGATCTGGGGAGCAGTGAGGAGGTACTGGTGTGTACTGGTCTGTCCTGGTTTGTACCTCCAATCCCCAAAGCCCCTCCCCAGCTCCCCCAGGACCCTCCCGCACCCCAAAGCCCCCCAGGCCCACCCAGACCCCTGACTTGGTCCTGCTGCCCCTTGAGCATCTCCAGCTCCTGCAGAACCAGGCATTTCTTTGCTCCCCACAGGGTCCTTCCCACACCCAGAATGGAATCTGGAGGCAGCAGGATGTGCACAGGGCTCCCATTTCCTACAGTGCAAAGGGGCTGCAGGGAATGATTCCCCTGCTCTTGCAAATCTGCCAAAACCTGCAGGGCACAGGAGGGGGAGCTTCAGGAATTTGCTGGCCTTGGGAGTGGAGCTCACAGGGTAGTGAGAGGAACATATCCCTCAAATACTCAATATACTCTTCATACTCAATATCTGTCTGGACAGACAGATAAAGCAATAATCAGATATATTCTGTATCATATATATGGCAGTCCTTCATCCCTGAATGAGCTCGTTCATCCCAGGAAAAATTAAGTTTTATTTCCATGGAAGGAGGTTTTTCCCATGTTAACACCGGTTTAATTCCAAACCAATTTCTTCATTTCCTCCTCCCACTTTCCCTGAAGGACACTGACAGGGACCATGGACACTGGCAGGGATCACAGAGTTTGTCCCTTGGCCTTTCAGCTCCTGCTGTTTGGCAGCACAGGAGAGGTTAATTAGAGACCAGGCTCCAATTGCAGGGTGTGCCTTGAAGACAAGCTTGAAATCAAACCAGTTTCCTGCTGGAGCATTAAATCAGTCGCCATCACCTTTTCATGGGCTGAATCTTCATATTTTGGAGTATTTTTTAGCTCAATCTCAACTTTTTGCAGTTTGGGGTGGTAAGGGTCTTCTTGCTATTTCTGAGGGGTTTTTACCTGAATCTGGGTGGTGGTTTGAGTTTTTCTGGGCTGAATCTTGGTGTTTTGGAGGTTTTTATGGTCACAGGATGCCTGGTGAGTTCTAGAGATGGACTTGGGCAGGAGGAACCCCCAAGCCAACGCGCTCAGCCCTTGTTTTCCCCCCATCAGGATTTGTCCTTCCCAAAGCTTGGGCGGGTGGAGGAGGAGGCTGCGAGGAAGAGGAAGATGCCTTGGTCCCCCCAGGCAGGTGAGGAGGAAGTCAGTGTCCCTTTGGGCGGGTGTTGTGCTGGCTCTGTCAGCCGAGCATGGCCCCCGGCTGCAGGACAACCCCGCTGGCGCCGCCGTCCTGCCGGGGCCGGAGTTGGGGGGATGTCCTTGGCCTTCCCTGTGGGCCTGTCCTTCTTGCTTCCTGCCCCAGGCCCCGAGGTGAGGACGGAGAGCCCGGAGGACAAATCCCCCCGTGAGACCCTGGTGGGAGAGGCCGTTTTGAAGGGCTCCCCGGCGCAGGAAGGCAGCGGGGAGGAAAAGGGCCGGAGATCCCCCCGCAGGAGGGGCTCCAAAGCCATCCCAGGGTGCTCTGAGGAGGAAAGAGCCAGCCTGTGCCGGGAAGGCGGCCGGAGCTTGAGGGGGAGCTCTGACCTGGTGGTACCTGATCAGCCTCCCAGCAGGGAGAAGCCTTTCAAGTGCTTGGAATGTGGGAAGAGCTTCAGGCAGAGCTCTCACCTCCTCACCCACCAGCACATCCACACTGGGGAACGTCCCTACATGTGTAGGGAATGTGGGAAGAGCTTCAACTGCAGCTCCAGCCTCAGCAAACACCAGCGTTTCCACACTGGGGAACGGCCCTACACATGTCAGCAGTGTGGGAAGAGCTTTAGGCAGAGCTCCGATCTCCTCAAGCACCAGCACATCCACACTGGTGAACGGCCCTACATGTGTGGGGAATGTGGGAAGAGCTTCAGGCAGAGCTCCACCCTCTGCACCCACCAGCGCATCCACACTGGGGACCGGCCCTACAAGTGCTTGGAATGTGGGAAGAGGTTTAGGACCAGCTCAGATCTCCTAAAGCACCATCGGACGCACACGGATGAGAGGCCCTTCCCTTGCACCGACTGTGGGAAGGGCTTCAAGCAGAATTCCCACCTCATCACTCACCAACGCATCCACAGCAGGGAGAGGCCCTACAAGTGTGGGGTGTGTGGGAAGAGCTTCACCCAGAGCTCTGCCTTGACCGAACACCAACAGACACACCGCTAAGGGAAGCCCTGTGAGTGCCCCGACTGCGGGAAGAGCTTCGGCCGTAGGACTGACATTTTTGAGTATCTGCACTCCAACATCAGTTTATTCTTTTGAATATGTGTAAGTTTAACCCCATTTTAGTCTGAAAGCCAAATTCACCACTACCCCATTCCCTGATAACCGTGGGCTGATTCTGACAAGTGAGGCACAAATTACCCACTGCCCAGCAAAAACCAGTGGGGCCAGCCAGTGGTCTCTGCCCTGGCAGCCCAGTTTCCCCAGTCTCATCTCAAAATGGCCAGTTACACTGAAGCAAAGAGCACTGGAACCAGTGCAACAAGCCCCAGTCTGACTTTCACACCTGCCTGTTTTCTGCTGCTCTACAGACTTCCCTGTTTAAAATACAATGGAAAAATGAACAGTTTTTGGGGTTGTTTTGGTTTTGGGCTTGTTGTTTTCTTTCCTCCCACTGTTCTCATTAACCTCATTTCAAATCTATTCAGGTTTTGAACATGAATTAAAATTTTAAATGACTTTTAATCTTAATGCTTTGACCAAAGTATCAAAACATGAAAAATAAAAAAAAACCACCACAAAGCTGTCCCTTATTGTCACAATCAAACACTCAGAAGTACTAACATAAACACAGGGAAACCCCCATAAATAAGACCATTAAAATAATTTTAATATGTATATGTTATTATATTTTTAATAAACTTAACATAAGGAAATTTAATTCCTGACATCAGCTTTCCCCATCTCTCAAAAAGGTAATTTAGTTACATCTTAGTCACCCTTGAAAGGCTCTTTCCAGTTGGGTTGGCCTCTGCCTTAGACACTCATGAGATCTGCCAAAACCAATTTAAGGGCAAATTTCCCCACCAGGTTCAACTGCATTGGTTGTACCAAAAGCTTTGCAAGTAACCCCACAACTTTCATCTTAAACTCTTCTCTCAACCTTGTAAAATAATTAGCAGTAAACAGACCTGGTAATGTGTTATAATTAAGAATTTCTTGTTTTCAGAGTTATTCATACACCAAAAAGATGCCACAGGAACGGCCAAAATATTAATAGCAACCTCTACACTTTGGAAATCTACATTTGGTTTAAAAGATTTCACAGTGGTTGTTTCCTTAGGAATTCAGGCACATTTTACTAACAAGTTTCAATACAGTTACAAAAACATCTTCCTCCACTAAGACACAGGCAGTGATCCCAACCTGAGGTAGGCACTGAAAAGCCCAATTTTTTTCTTAGCTGTCACGAGTCTTTCATTCCTTCTGCCACATCAATTAGGCATCAGCCCATTTTTCAAGCTGCTGTTACCTGCCAGCTCCTGGTTTGGTTTCCAAGCCCAGTATTTTGGCCACAATAAAATCAGGGACCTGGGCAGTCCTGTCAGAATGACAAAGAGCACTGACCCTCCCTGCCAAGGGAGACAAACCATTCCCAACCTCGACCGAAGGGTCAAGGCAACGATTCTGAAACAAAATTTACAAAGCTTTTCTCTTCAGTTTTTTGTTGCAATTCTCTGTTGCTCTATTAAAAGAGCACAGCAGTGAAAGACAAGGCCTGATGGCCAAACCCAGGGCTTCAGCCACTTGAGGTCTATTGAAACCTTTCTGTGAGGAAAGGCTGAGAGAACTGGGATTGTTGAGGTTGGAGAAGGGAAGGCTTTGGGGTGACCTAATTGTGGCCTTCCAGTCCCCTCAGTAAAGTCTTGGACAACACCCAGCTGGGTGTGAGTGTGGATGTGCTGGAGGGCAGGAAGGCTCTGCAGAGGGATCTGGACAGGCTGGATCAAGAAGGCCAAGTGTCAGGGCCTGCCCTTGGCTCCCAACAACCCCCTGGAACGCTCCAGGCTGGGGGCAGAGGGGCTGGAGAGCTGCTCAGCAGGAAGGGACTTGGGGGTGCTGCTTGACAGGGGCTGGATATGAGGCAGAGTGTGCCCAGGGGGGCAAGAAGGCCAAGGGCATGGTGGCCTTTGTGGAGAAGAGTGTGGCCAGCAGGAGCAGAGAACTGATTGCCCCTCTGTGCTGGGCACTGGGGAGGCCCCACCTGGAGTGCTGTGTCCAGTTGTGGCCCCTCAGTGCCAAAAGGCCCTTGAGGGGCTGGAGCGTGTCCAGAGAAGGGAACGGAGCTGGGGAAGGTTCTGGAAAACATGTCTGCTGAGGGACGGCTGAGGGAACTGGGCTTGTTGAGTGTGGAGAAGGGGAGGCTCAGGGGGGACCTCATTGCTCTCTGCAATGACCTGAGAGGAGGTTTTAGTGGGGTGGGGGTTGGTCTCTTCTGCCAAGTCTATAGTGAAAGGTTGTGAGGGAATGGCCTTAAATTGCATTGGGCAAGGTTCATATTAGATGTTAAAGAAATCTTTTTCCACTGAGAGAGTGTTCAGGCATTGGAACAAGTAGCCCAGGGAGGTGGTGGAGTCTCTGGAAGTGTTCAGGTGTGTGGTGGGTTGACCTTGGCTGGACACCAGGTGCCCTCCCAGCCACTCTATCACTCCCCTTCCCAGCAGGTCAGGGGAGAGAGTAAGGTGGAAAAAAAAAAATTGGTGGTTTAAGACAGTTTATTTAAAGTAAAAACAGCAGGGTTTGTTCTCTGCTTCCCATGAGCAGCCATGGTCGGCCACTCCCGAGGAGCAGGGCTTGGGTCCGCGGGACGGTTCCTCAGCAGGCAGCCATCAGACAATGAATGCCCCCCTCCTGCTCCCTGCCTCAGCTTTTAGAGCTGAGCTGACCTCCCATGGGCTGCAATGTCCCTTGGGTCAGTTGGGCTCAGCTGGCCTACTTGGGTCCCCTGCCAGGCTCTTGCCCTCAGCTAAGGAAGGAATGTCCCAGTGTTTGTGCTGTGCTCAGCAGGGGCCAAAACACTGGGGTGTTTTCAACCCCCTTCCAGCTGCCAATGCCAAGCCCAGCCCTGGGAGGGCTGCTGTGGGGAACTGAACTGCAGCTCAGCCAGACCCAACCCAAATATCTATGGCACATATTCTATAGAATCCATCCTTAGGTGTTGTATGAGAGATCTATAAGATATTACAAATAATAAGCAATAATAAGGTAAGTGTCCTGCCTGGGGACACACACAGAGTCCCCCAAAGTACTCCCTGGGTTTGTTCCCTGGGGGTCTCTGCAGCAGCAAGCACAGCCCCACACTGACTGCTCTGGGCTGTGCAGGCATTTGTGGTTCTGCCTGTCTCACACACCCCCAACCTTGGGATGGATCTGGATGTCACTGGATGTGATGTCACAGGGGAGATGTGATGTGATATGATGGATGTGACGTCATAGAGGAGCCCTGATGTCACAACAAGGATGTGATATCACAAGGGAGATGTGATGTCACAAGCAAGCGCGTGATGTCAAAGGGATGATATGATATCACAGGAGACGTGATTTCACAGGAAGGATGTGATGTCACAGGCAGGTGTGATGTCATAGGGGAGGTGTGATTTCAGAGGGACGATATGATGTTACAGGGGAGGACGTGACATCACAGAGATGATATGATATCACAGGAGAAAAGTGATGTCATATGATGGATGTGATGTCATAGAGGAGATGTGAAGTCACAGGAAGGATGTGATGTCATCGGTAAGATGTTATGTCACAGGAAGGATGTGATGTCATGGGGAGGATGTGATGTCTCAGGGATGATATGATGTCACAGGAGAGGTGTGGTGTCATATGATGGATGTGATGTCATAGGGGAGATGTGATGTCACAGGAAGGATGTGATGTCATGGGGAGTATGTGATGTAACAGGGGAGGATGTGACATCACAGGGATGATATGATATGACAGGGATGATATAGTTGTGATGTCATAGGGGAGATGTGATGTCACAGGGGAGGTGTGATGTCAGAAGGGAGTTGTGATGTCACGGGGAGGATATGATGTCACACAATTGATATGAGATCACAGGAGAGATGTGATGTCATATGATGGATGTGATGTGATAGGGGAGATGTGATGTCACAGGGAGGTTTGATGTCACAGGAAGGATGTGGTGTCATAGGGGAGTTGTGATGTCATAGGTGATGTGTGATGTCATATTATGGTTGTGACATCACAGGGGAGATGTGATGCCACAGGGAGGATGTGATGTCATGGGGAGGTGTGATGTGATAGGGGAGATGTGATGTCACGGGGAGGAAGTGATGTCACAGGGATGATATGATATCACTGGAGAGATGTGATGTGATATGATGGATGTGATGTCATAGAGGAACCGTGATACCACAACAGGGATGTGATGTCATGGGGGAGATGTGATGTCATATGATTGATGTGATGTCACAGGGGAGGACACGATGTAACAGGGATGATATGATATCACAGGAGAGATGGGATGTTGTATGATGGATGTGACATCATCTGTGATGTCATAAAGAAGATGTGATATCACAGGGAGGATGTTATGTCATATGATGGTTTTGGTGTCATAGGGGAGGATGTGATGTCACAGGGGAGCTGTGATGTCATAGGGGAACTGTGATTTCACGGGGAGGATGTGATGTCACAAGGGTGGTATGGCATCACAGGAGAGATGTGATGTCATATGATGAATGTGACATCCTAGGAAAGATGTGATGTCATAGGGGAGGTGTGATGTCATGGGTAGCATGTGATGTCATAGAGGAGTGACACATCACTCCCCAGCCTTGCTCCAGCTAAAGCCGTGGAATTTGTCTTTGTTTCCCTTGGGTTCAAGGTCAGGCTGTTTTATTTCCAGGGATGTCTAGAGATGAGTTAAGGGGAGCTCAGACCTTTTGGTGAGGAAGGAGTTGTTGACTCTGGAGCATTTGAACTCAGCCTTTGTTCCTGGTTTCTTCCCACTGTTTCAGAGCAGTTCATTTCCCAGGCTGAAAGCTCTGATTCCCCAGCACAGTCAGGTTCTCCTGAGCTCAGGATATTTCACTGGTCTCATTTTTCTCCAGTATTAATTCGGTGCCAAATTCTGAGCGCACTCATGCCAAGTGTGTGGGGTCGGCCACGGGAACTTTGCTTTTCCACGCGGGGCGCACGGAGGATGGTCACCGGGCGCACATGGTGTATTAGGGAGGGTTCGAGACATACTGAAACTTGAAACCATGACACTGCTAAAAGCTTAACAAAACCCAATATTTATTACCAAGAGGTGGCCAACAAAACAAACAAACCTAAAAGAGAAGAAGGAGGAGAGAAAGAAGCCCCCAGCACGACCTCCCCAGTTACCCAGCTGTTGCCCATAAATTTATCTTACCGACCTAGCATACCTGTAATTACCCATAGCAGAAGCTGCATCCTTGGAGAGTCAGTAAGTTCACAAACTGGCAGGCACCCCCGCCAAAAGGCAACATTGTCCTTGGTGTGAAGTTAGCTCCCTTCCAAGAAAGCACTATCTGTTTTTATACAACTAACTGAGTGGCCACAACCTCCCAGGTGTGGCCAGCACCGCCCAGCCCGAGGCCCTCAGTCCCACCTCCTGGGTGGATGTCAGTGCATCTCTTCTGTGCACGTGTGAGAACTTTGGAAATCGCCTCACGCATGCACAGTGTGTTTTGGGGGTCTTTTCTAATTGAGTTGGGGGTGGAGCCTTCCTCCTCTCCTCATCACTTTCTCCTTCAAGCTACCTTGGAGGACAATTGGCCAATCACAGAACACCAATTAAAACAGTTTATACAGAAGTTCTCCCTCCAAGGACAAATTCACTGTTTATCAGTGAACTTGGCAGGGAGAATATAAACTACTGTGGGTGGCTGGGGCCAAACACAGACCAAAAATATCAGCATAAATTCACCCTGGTACACTCAGTTACCACAGCAACCGTCAATGGACCCCTTCCTAACTGTGTTGCCATGGCAACCAAGGTTAAGACTAGTTGTGATGCTCAGTTGCCATAGAAACCTCCACTAGGGCCTGCTGCTATGGGCTTATGCCATGGAATTCTGGATCCATGCTGTTGCCATGGCAACCATTAGTCACTCCTGGTGCCCAATGCCATGGTACCCGGACAGAGATGCTTTGCCAGGGACTGTTTCCATGGCAACCAGCGCTTGACTGGGCTGTCATGGCAATCGTCATGGAAACCCATTGTCAGGGACTGTTGCCATGGACATTTCCACTTGCTGGTATGGTCAGCTGTCATGGAAACCATTTCAAGTCCCATTGCTAAGGCAGGTTGCCATGCCAACCGTCAGAAGGCCCCATTCCTCTGATAGTTGCCATGACAACTCACATGAAGACCCAATGCTGCTGTAATTTTCCATGGCAACCATCAAGAAACCTGTTGCCAGGGACCTTCTCATGGACACTTCCATGAGTCATTTTTCATGGCAACCATTCCACAATCATATTGAAAGGTTGGTTGCCATAAAAATCATCATAAGGAACCATTGTTACAATCGGGGTCCATGGCAACCATCCCGATGTCCCAACCCTGTGGGCCCCCCATGCTGGGGGATGGACTTGGGGGGCTGGTTTGGGCTGGGAGGGGAGTGAATTTTCCTCCCAGGGGTTTCTCGGGGGTTGGGTTTGGATTTGGACTGGGAACAGGGGGGAGAATTCCAGGAAGGTTTGGTTCCTGCTCAGAGCCAAGGCCTTTCCTGCTCCTCATCCTGCCCCACCAGTGAGGGGACTGAGGGGGCACCAGGAGCAGGGAGGGGACACAGCCTGGACAGGTGACCCAACTGACCCCAGGGGTGTCCCAGACCGTGTGGCCTCACGGTCAGTGTGGGAAGGGGGGGAAGGAGGAAGGGGGGGATCCTGGCAGGAGTCAGCGGTGCCTCAGGATGCCGAGGGGGCCCAGGGCTGGCAAGGGGCTGCCAGGTCACCTCTGTGCCAGCCCTGCCAGGCAGCAGCAGCCTCGGGCACCAAGAGTCAGGGGAGCCGTCTGTGCACAGCCCTGAGAGCTGCCCCAGCTGAGAGTCACTCTCAGGGGCCCTGAGAGGAGGACCCTGGGGAACCTGGTGCAGTCAAGGCACCATTCTGACCCTGAGCAACCCCAGGGACTCCGGGGACCACTCTGACACTGTCGGGCATTCTGGAGCTGAGGGGATCCACAGACACTCTGCAGCCTCCTGGAATCAAAGGAACCTGTTGGGACACAGGGACCAAAGGAACCTGTGACTCAGTGGAGCCTCAGGAAATCCAGGGACCATTGTGACACTAGAGAACCACATGGAAACAAGGGGCCATCCTGATGCTCTGGAACCTCCT
>NW_024103499.1:0-32734 GCF_003945595.2 Pipra filicauda | reverse complement strand
CCCTTTGGAGTTTTCATTCCCAGGATGATTTCTGTCCCTTTTCCCCCTTTTTCCCAGGATTATTACAAGATCATCAAAACCCCGATGGACATGGGAACAATCAAGAAGCGCCTGGAGAACAATTATTACTGGAACGCCCAGGAATGTATCCAGGATTTCAACACCATGTTTACAAACTGCTACATCTACAACAAGGTACCCCCAGGGCCCGGATCTGCCTTTTCCCGAGGGGAATTTCCCTTGGAAGGAGCCTCTGCCGAGCTCGGCTCCGTTGGGAAAACAATCAGGATTGAAGGGGCGGGATCGCGGTTTCCCCTCGGCCTTCCCTCCCCCTGGAATTCTCAGCAGAGATCTTCACTCTGGATTATTCCCGGTTTTTTCCCTTTCTTGGAAGGGATATTTTAAGGTTTTCTCGGGGTCTGACCCGGAGCAGAGCCGGGAATGTCGGCGGATCCTCCAGGAGCCGCTTCCGGCCTTCCCTTTTCCCGCAGCTTTGTTGGGAAGCCGAGTGGAGCCGGGTTTGGGAAGTCAGGGGGGAAAAGCCAGGGATGTTATGGAATGTTGAGCTTGTCACGGATCTGCAGCCTCCTCCCAGAAAATTCCCTGCAGGCAGTGAAGAGAGGAAAATGCCAAAGGGATTGGGCGGGAAATAGAGGAAAATCCCAAAGGATTGGGTGGGAAGTAGAGGAAAATCCCAGAGGGATTGTGTAGGAAATAATAGAGGAAAATCCCAAAGGAATTGGGTGGGAAATAGAGGAAAATCCCAAAGGATTGTGTGGGAAATAATAGAGGAAAATCTCAAAGGATTGTGTGGGAAATAGAGGAAAATCCCAAAGGATTGGGTGGGAAATAATAGAGGAAAATCCTAAAGGATTGTGTGGGAAATAGAGGAAAATCCCAAAGGGATTGGGTGGGAAATAATAGAGGAAAATCCCAAAGGAATTGGGTGGGAAATAATAGAGGAAAATCCCAAAGGAATTGGGTGGGAAATAGAGGAAAATCCCAAAGGATTGTTTGGGAAATAATAGAGGAAAATCCTAAAGGATTGTGTGGGAAATAGAGGAAAATCCCAAAGGAATTGGGTGGGAAATAATAGAGGAAAATCCCAAAGGAATTGGGTGGGAAATAATAGAGGAAAATCCCAAAGGATTGGGTGGGAAATAATAGAGGAAAATCCCAAAGGATTGTGTGGGAAATAGAGGAAAATCCCTCTTTTCCCTCTCCCCCTTGGAAAAGCGCCTCTGGCCCGGGCAGAACAGCCCCGTGTTGGGTCGTTCTCCATCCCTGCCCATTCCCTGCTTTCCCCTATAAAACCCTGGCAGTCGAGGGTTCGGATTCCCCGGAGCGCGGGGCCGATCCCGTGGGCCTTTTCCCTTGGGAATTCCCGTCCGGAATCGCTCTCCCGGCCTGATTCCCGCTCTCCCCGTGTCCCGCAGCCGGGGGACGACATAGTCTTAATGGCAGAAGCTCTGGAAAAGCTTTTCCTGCAGAAGATCTCGGAGATGAGCCAGGAGGAGACGGAAATCGTCATCGCCCAGACCAAGGGCCGGGGCCGCGCGCGGAAGGAAGCAGGTACGGACAGACCCCCGTTCCCGCGGAATTCCGGGGGGCAGCGCCCGGCTCTGCCGGCCCCGGGGCTGCTGGCACCTTCCCTCCCGCTGGAGCGGTTAATCGGGGCGTTAATTAAACCCCGGGATGTTAATTGAGGTGTTAATTAAACCCCGGGATGTTCCTTTGGAAGCGGGGCGGGAAGCGGGATGGGCACAGCCCCGCTCCGGCCCCATTCCCCGGGGGGGGTCTCTGGAGAATCCAAGGATCTCCAAGGCCTCATCCCTGCCTTCTGGGCATCGGTTTGGGGAGAAAAAGGAGCGTTTTGGGGCAGAGTTTGGCACCAAAACGCCCCTTCCGTTGCCGGGCGTCCGTGGCTCCGGTGGAGCGTCGGCATTCCCAGAGGGAAGGGTTGGATTTGATGTCCCTCGGCAGCCCGGGGGTGAAGCTGAGCTGTTCCAATCCACGGGAATCCCGTCGGTTCGGGCCCCCTCGGGTCTCTTGGCGGCTTTTTTCCTTCCTTCCTTCCCCGATGGAAAAACGTCACGTTGGGACGGAAAAGCACGGGAGGCTCCCGAGAAAGCAGGGCTGGACTGGGATGGACTGGGATGGACTGGGATGGACTGGGATGTCCTGAGGGTGACTCTCCTCCCTGTAACTGCCCCCAGCGCCCATTCCCAGCCCTCGTTTATTAATTAGTGTTGGTTTGGGATGGATAACGAGCTCCCCATCCCTGGAAAGGGGGTGAGGTGGGACGTGGAACATGGATTCGCTCCTGCAGGGCCAGAATCCCAAAAAAAACCCCTTTTTGGTGGCCAGAACCCTGAGGGGGAGGAATCCCTTCCCCAAATCCATTTAAATCCCCCCTTTTTCCAGGGGGAAGCCGTTCCCTGTGTCCTGTCCCTCCATCCCATGTCCCCAATCCCTCTCCAGCTCTCCTGGAGCCCCTCGGTGTCCTCGGCAAACCCGCAGGAAAAGCCATGGGAGACACCCGGGGGCGAATCCGGAGGGATTCGGGAACTGGTTGTCTGGGAAATAGAGGAAAACCCCAAAGTGACCGGGTGGGAGATAGAGGAAAATCCCAAAGGGATTGAGGGGAAAGAGAGGAAAATCCCAGAGTGATTGAGGGGAAAGAGAGGAAAATCCCAAAGGATTGTGTGGGAAATAGAGGAAAATCCCAAAGGATTGTGTGGGAAATAGAGGAAAATCCCAAAGGGATTGTGGGGAAATAGAGGAAAATCCCAAAGGATTGTGTGGGAAAGGGAGGAAAATCCCAAAGGATTGTGTGGGAAATAGAGGAAAATCCCAAAGGGATTGTGGGGAAATAGAGGAAAATCCCAAAAGGATTGTGGGGAAATAGAGGAAAATCCCAAAGGATTGTGTGGGAAATAGAGGAAAATCCCAAAGGGATTGTGTGGGAAATAGAGGAAAATCCCAAAGGGGTTGTGTGGGAAATAGAGGAAAATCCTAAAGGGATTGTGTGGGAAAGGGAGGAAAATCCCAAAGGGATTGTGTGGGAAAGGGAGGAAAATCCCAAAGGGATTGTGTGGGAAAGGGAGGAAAATCCCAAAGGGGTTGTGTGGGAAAGGGAGGAAAATCCCAAAGGGATTGTGGGGAAATAGAGGAAAATCCCAAAGGGGTTGTGTGGGAAATAGAGGAAAATCCCAAAGGGATTGATGGGAAATAGAGGAAAATCCCAAAGGGATTGAGAGGAAATAGAGGAAAATCCCAAAGGGATTGATGGGAAATAGAGGAAAATCCCAAAGGGATTGATGGGAAATAGAGGAAAATCCCAAAGGATTGTGTGGGAAATGGAGGAAAATCCCAAAGGGGTTGTGTGGGAAATAGAGGAAAATCCCAAAGGGGTTGTGTGGGAAATAGAGGAAAATCCCAAAGGGATTGTGGGGAAAGAGAGGAAAATCCCAAAGGGATTGATGGGAAATAGAGGAAAATCCCAAAGGGGTTGTGTGGGAAATAGAGGAAAATCCCAAAGCAATTTTCTGGCAAACAGGAAAATCCCAAAGGGATTGAGAGGAAATAGAGGAAAATCCAAAAGTGATTATCTGGGAAATAGAGGAAAATCCCAAAGTGATTGAGGAGAAATAGAGGAAAATCCCAAAGGAATTGTGTGGGAAATAGAGGAAAATCCCAAAGGGATTGTGTGGGAAATAGAGGAAAATCCCAAAGGGATTGATGGGAAATAGAGGAAAATCCCAAAGGGATTGATGGGAAATGGAGGAAAATCCCAAAGGGATTGATGGGAAATAGAGGAAAATCCCAAAGGGATTGTGTGGGAAATAGAGGAAAATCCCAAAGGATTGTGTGGGAAAGGGAGGAAAATCCCGACTCGTTGCTGTCGGAGCCCTCGGAGCTGCCGGAGGAGGGAACGTTCCGGTGCTGCCATCACCTGGCAGCCCATGGAATCTGGGGGTGGAATGTTGGCTCCAGCAGAGCCGATCCGGAACGGGAACCGGCGCGGTCGGAATTCCTTGGGGAACCACGAGCTCTCAGTGCAATGGGAATTCCCTGGGGAGCCACGCGCTCCCGGCGTGACAGGAATTCCCTGAGAATCCATGAGCTCCCAGGGCAATGGGAATTCCGTGGGGTGCCACGAGCTCCCAATGGAACGGGAATTCCCTGAGAATCCACGAGCTCCCAGGGCAATGGGAATTCCCTGGGGAGCCACAAGCTCCCAGTTTGTTGGGAATTCCCTTGGGAGCCACGAGCTCCCAGTGAAACAGGAATTCTCCAGGGAACCACGAGCTCCCAGTGCAGCGGGAATTCCCTGGGGATCCACGAGCTCCCAATGCAACGGGAATTCCCCAGAGAGCCACGAGCTCCCAGTTTGTTGGGAATTCCCTGTGGAACCACGAGCTCCCAGTGCAACGGGAATTCCTTTGGGTACCACGAGCTCCCAGTTTATTGGGAATTCCCTGGGGAGCCACGAGCTCCCAGGGCAATGGGAATTCCGTGGGGAGCCACGAGCTCCCAGTTTGTTGGGAATTCCCTGGGGAACCACGAGCTCCCAGTTTGTTGGGAATTCCCTTGGGAGCCACGAGCTCCCAGTGAAACAGGAATTTTCCAGGGAACCACGAGCTCCCAGTTTGTTGGGAATTCCCTTGGGATCCACGAGCTCCCAGTGCAACGGGAATTCCCTTGGGAACCACGAGCTCCCAGTTTGTTGGGAATTCCCCAGAAAGCCACGAGCTCCCAGTTTGTTGGGAATTCCCCAGAAAGCCACGAGCTCCCAGTTTGTTGGGAATTCCCTGGGGAGCCACAAGCTCCCAGTGCAATGGGAATTCCCCGGGGAACCACGAGCTCCCAGTTTGTTGGGAATTCCCCGGGGATCCACAAGCTCCCAGTTTGTTGGGAATTCCTTGGGAGCCACGAGCTCCCAGTTTGTTGGGAATTCCCCGGGGATCCACGAGCTCCCAGTTTGTTGGGAATTCCCGTTCCAGCGGCTCAGGAGAAGAGGGAAGGAAACAACCCCCCCAACCCCCTCTCTGTTCTCTCGGCAGTGACGTCCAAACCCGGCTCCTCCACGGTCCCCAACGTCACCCAAGCCTCGTCCCCGGTGCCGCCGCCGCCGCCGGCGCCGAGCCTGCCTTCGGCACAGACCACCCATTCCTTCCCCTCCGTCACCCCCGACCTCATCGTGCCCAGCCCGGTGATGACGATGGTGCCTCCTCAGCCCCCCGCGCCGCCCCCGCCGGCCCCCCAGGCCCCCGCGCCCGCCCCGGCCCCCCAACCCCTGCAGCCCCACCCGCCCGTCATCCCCACGCCCGCCCAGCCCGTCAAGGTGAGTGGCTGCCTCGTTAGCACTAATTAACATGGTACAGCCCCCCAGCCCCACCCACCCGTCATCCCCACGCCCGCCCAGCCCGTCAAGGTGAGTGGCTGCCTCGTTAGCACTAATTAACATGGTACAGCCCCCCAGCCCCACCTGCCCGTCATCCCCACGCCCGCCCAGCCCGTCAAGGTGAGTGGCTGCCTCATTAGCACTAATTAACATGGTAGAGCCCCCCAGCCCATGCAGCCCTGCACACCCAGCCTGTGAAGGTGAGTGGCTGCTTTATTAGCCCTAATTAACATGGTACAGCCCCCCAGCCCCACCCGCCTGTCATCCCCACGCCCGCCCAGCCTGTGAAGGTGAGTGGCTGCCTCATTAGCCCTAATTAACATGGTACCGCCCCTCCAGCCCCACCCCTCTGTCATCCCCACACCCACCCAGCCTGTGAAGGTGAGTGGCTGCCTCGTTAGCCCTAATTAAAATGGTACAGCCCCCCAGCCCATGCAGCCCCACTCACCCAGCCTGTGAAGGTGAGTGGCTGCTTCATTAACCCTAATTAACATGGTACAGCCCCCCAGCCCCACCCACCCATCATCCCCACCCAGCCCGTCAAAGTGAGTGGCTGCCTCGTTAGCCCTAATTAACGTGGTACAGCCCCCCAACCCCACCCCCGCCCAGCCCGTGAAGGTGAGTGACTGCTTCGTTAGCCCTAATTAACGTGGTACAGCCCCCCAGCCCCACCCACCCGTCATCCCCACGCCCGCCCAGCCTGTCAAGGTGAGTGGCTGCCTCGTTAGCCCTAATTAACATGGTACAGCCCCCCAGCCCCACCCCCGCCCAGCCCGTTAAGGTGAGTGGCTGCTTCGTTAGCCCTAATTAACATGGTACAGACCCCCAGCCCCACCCACCCAACCCGTGAAGGTGAGTGGCTGCCTCGTTAACCCTAATTAACATGTTATGGCCGAATTTGTGTTGGCGGTGCGGGAACACCGTGGTCGGTCAAGAGGTTGCTGTTTATGTCACCCACAGAGTCCTGTTTGAAGGCAAACGGCCACGTTTTGGTCCAAAAAACTCGTGTTTTGAGAAATAGGAGGAGCCAGTGGCGACCTCTGGGGTGCTGGTTAAAGTTCGACTTGAGGAGTTCATGGAATCATGGAATGGGTTGGGTTGGGAGGGACCTTAAAGCTCGTCCAGCCCTGGGCAGGGACACCTTCCACAGCCCAGGAGGTTCCACCCAGGTTTCCATGGAAAAGCCTTTCCCAGTGAAACCTTCCTGGAGCCGTTTAAGACTCAGGAGGAAAATCTCAGCTCAGGCCCTCGAGCTTTGCTGCTCCAACTGGGATAATCCAATCCCTGATTTCCCACAACCCTCAGTCCAAATGAGCACTTTGGGAAGGTCTCCAACGCCTTCCTCGTAGCGTTGAGTTGAGTTGAGTTGAGTTGAGTTGAGCCAGCGGTGGCTCCGAGTCAGCAGGGCGGGAGCCAAAGGGAACATTCCATCGGTGACGTTGGATTCTCCCCTCGTTCCCAGACAAAAAAAGGGGTGAAGAGGAAAGCAGACACCACGACCCCCACCACCATCGACCCGATCCACGACTCGTCGTCGCTGCCCGCCGAGCCCAAGTCCGCCAAGCTGGGCCCGCGGCGGGAGAGCGGCCGCCCCGTGAAGCCTCCAAAGAAGGACGTTCCCGACTCGCAGCAGCACGCGGCGGAGAAGAGCAGCAAGGTCTCGGAGCAGCTCAAGTACTGCGGCGGGATCATCAAGGAGATGTTCGCCAAGAAGCACGCGGCCTACGCGTGGCCCTTCTACAAACCTGTGGACGTGGAAGCTCTGGGGCTGCACGACTACTGCGACATCATCAAGCACCCCATGGATCTGAGCACAATCAAAGTAAGCTCGGCCTCGGGGCGGAGGGGGGTGTTCGGCGGGAACACGGCGGGTTTGGCCGAGCGCCGAGCGCGACGTGCCGGCTCTGGCTCGGCCACGGGGTTTGGGGGCCTTTGCTCTCTTTGTCCTCTTGATTCCCTGACATTGGGGAAGGACAAACGCCCCGGCTCCGTGAACCGACCGAAAACCCAGAATCCAGAAATTTTGGTGCCTCTGGGGGATTAAATTAAATTATCCCCTAAATTATCTCTTAAATTATCCCTCTCCCAAAGTTTGGTCCTTCTGTCGAACTCCACGTTCCCAGCTGACGGGGAGGAAATTTGGGAGCTGAGCGTGGGATCCTGGATCCAGGTGGATCCAGGGATGAGAGGGACAGAGGAACCTCAACCCTCCGGAGTTTTCATTCCCGGGCTGATTTTTTTTTCCCCTCTTAGGAACGCTGACATTTGGTTTTTTAGGGAAAATCTCTGTCATTGTATGAATCTCCCCGTTTTTTAGCCCAGGAGAGACCCCAGAGCAGAAATCCTGGGAATGGGGGTTTGATTGAAATCAAACCCATTTCTAATCCCTTTTAAAACAAAGACTGGTCTCTCTCAAAAGTTGGTCTTCTCCTAAGCTCGGGGAGAAGAACCAAAACCAGTTGCTCTTTTGACCAAAACACATTCTTCTTTTGACCAAAAGCAGCCTTTCTTTTTGACCAAAATAAGGAATTCTTTTGACCAAAATTGGTGGTTCTTTTGACCAAAATCAGCAGTTCTGTTTGACCTAAACTAGTCTGTCTTTTTGACTGAAACAAACCTCTCTTTTGACCAAAACAAGTCACTCTTTTTGACCAAAACAAGCCTCTTTTGATCAGGTTGCTCTTTTTGACCAAAACCCATCGTTCTTTTGACCGAAACCCGACATTCTTTTGACCAAAACTAGATTCTCTTGGACCAAAACAATTTAGTTCTTCTGCATCAAAATCAGTTGTTCTTTTTGTTGAAGCTTGGTGGTTCTTTGGCCCAACATTAGTTTGCCCCCGTGACCAAAACCAGTCGGAAGAGCCCCGTGCAATCCGTCCCGTCCGCCGTTCCGGCAGAGGGTTGTGTTGCTTTTTCTCTCTCTCCTCTCCCCCCCTAGTCCAAGCTGGAGAACCGGGAATACCGGGATGCTCAGGAATTCGCGGCCGACGTGCGGTTGATGTTCTCCAACTGCTACAAGTACAACCCCGCCGACCACGAGGTCGTGGCCATGGCGCGGAAGCTGCAGGTGAGGACGCGCGCGCTCCGCAGCCCCTCCGCTCCTTTGTCCCCTGTCGGGGCCACTTTCCCCTTGGAATGACATCCCAAACCACCCCTGTGGTGAACAACGACCCAGACTGACCCTTTTCCCCCTGGAAGTGCTGCAGGAGCTGACCTGGATCCGCCCAGTTCCCTCCTCTCCGCTGGGTTTGGTTTCACGTTGTCTTTTTCCCGTCCCTTAGTTGGTGGTGGAGGAGGAGGAAGGCGAAGCGCGGCTCCAAAATGTCCCTTTTTTCCCCCAAAATGTATAAAGAGGAAACCAGGGGCTGTTCCTGCTGCTTTAGGTCCCTCTCCCGTCGCTCTCCCAGGTGAGTTTTCCGCCCTCTGCTCGTTCCTGAAGGGTCTGTGATGAATTTAATGAGCTCCTGGTGGATCCTCACGGCTCCAGCGAAGGCGTTGGCTTCACACACGAGCTCCAGCACTCCCAAAAACCACCTGAATTCCTTCATTTCGTGGGAATTCGGAGTTTCCGTGTGGCTGAAGCCGGAAAAACGCATCATTCCACACGTTATGAGCTCCATTGCTCCCGAAAACCACCTGGATTCCTTCATTTTGTGGGAATTCTGAGTTTCTGCATGGCTGAAGCAGGAAAAATGCGTCGTTCCGTGTGTTCCGAGCTCCATCGCTCCCGAAAACCACCTGGATTCCTTCATTTTGTGGGAATTCTGAGTTTCCATGTGGCTGAAACAGGAAAAACACATCATTCCACGTGTTATGAGCTCCATTGCTCCTGAAAACCACCTGGATTCCTTCATTTCTTGGGAATTCGGAGATTCCCTGTGGTTGAAGCGGGAAAAACGCGTCGTTCCATGTGTTCCGAGCTCCATTGCTCCTGAAAACCCACCTGGATTCCTTCATTTCTTGGGAATTTGGAGATTCCCCGTGGTTGAAGTGGGAAAAACGCGTCGTTCCGTGTGTTCCGAGCTCCAGGGATTTCCCACCACAGAACCCCTGCAAGGGGTCAAAAGGCTTCAATGTTTGACTTTTAACCCAAATATTCCAGCACGGCTCCTTAAAAACGCCCCGAATCCCTCATTCCAGGCACTTCATTCCCTTCAATCCCGATTTCTCCTGGTTTTTTTGCCTCGGCAGGATTGTGGGCGCGGTTGTCGTTTTCTAAAGCGATTAATTAGGTGGTTTTTTTAATAATTCTGTCGTGTCGCGCTTGATCCAACCGAGCAGCCGGAGCTGCTCCCAAATCCCCCCAAATCCACAGGGATTCGTGTTCGAGGTGCCAAAAAGACGCTTCAGCCCCGGGGGCAGGACGGGCTCGGCAGGATGGGAGAGGACACGGGAAGCGGATCCGGGTGGGAAGAGGTTTCGTTGCCGTGGGAAAAGCTCAATTCCAGCGGCGTGGGAGGAGGAGGGATGGGCACGGAAGGAGAACAAAGCGCCTAAAAACGGGGGGAAAAGCTGTTAAATCAGGAGGAAAACTCCTAAATTGGTGAAGAAAACCCGGAATAAAGGCGGGAGGAGGGTGAGAAACACAGTTCAGGAGGAAGGTGGGAAAACAATCCCTGGCAAGGTCAGGGAGAGCCCAGAGGAGGGTCCTTAAATCCCATGGATGAGCCTGAAGTGGAAGAGCTGGAAGCTTTCAGGAAGGGAATGGTTGAGCAGCGGGTTCGGTTGCCGTGGTTGGACACCCCGGAGCGTTGGATTTGCCCAAGGATTTGGGATGAGTTGGATGAATCGGTGTCATCGTTCCCGTCTCCACTCTGTTGGATTTGCCCAAGGATTTGGGATGAGTTGGATGAATTGGTGTCATCGTTCCCATCTTCACTCTGTTGGATTTACCCAAGGATTTGGGATGAGTTGGATGAATCGGTGTCATCGTTCCCGTCTCCACTCTGTTGGATTTGCCCAAGGATTTGGGATGAGTTGGATGAATTGATGTCATCGTTCCCGTCTCCGCTCCGTTGGGTTTGGGGAACGACCCCTGACTCGTGTCCGGCGGGTTCCGCTCGCTCCACGTGCCGGGGGCTCGGGAAGCAGCGGGAAATCCGTGGGAATTGTGGGTTGAAAGTCAAAGCTTTGGGAAGGGGGAGGAATTCTCCGCGTTCTGTTCCGACTCGGCGTCGGGGAGGTGGACGCGACACCCGGGACTCCCTCGGGTTGTCCCTCCCCTGGGAGCTCCAAAAGGTTCCAGGAGGGTCCCGGGGCGAGTCACTGAGCTTGGGAAGAGGAGCCGGATCCTGAACCACCCCCGAGGAATTCTCGGGGCAAAATCCTGGGATTTTTTGTGCTTCGCCCCTCGCAGGGTGGAGCCGGGGGGGAAGGTCTTGGTTGGGGTGCAAGAGGTGCTCGTTCCTCGTCTGGGAAACTCAAATCCACGCTTGGAACCCTTCTGGTGGAGTCAGAACCCTTCAGGTGGAGCCAAAACCCTTTAGGTGGAACCAGAACCCTTCAGATGGAGCCAGAACCCTTCAGATGGAGGAACCAAAACCCTTCAGATGGAGCCAGAACCCTTCAGGTGAAGCCAAAACCCCTCAAATAGAATCAAAACCTTTCAGATGGAGCCAAAACCCTTCAGGTGGAGCCAAAATCCTTCAGGTGGAGCCAAAATCCTTCAGGTGGAGTCAGAATACTTCAGGTAGAGCCAAAATCCTTCAGGTGGAGTCAGAACCCTTCAGGTGGAGCCAAACCCCTTCTGGTGGAGCCAAAACTCTTCAGGTGGAGTCAGAACCTCTCAAATAGAATCAAAACCCTTCAGGTGGAGTCAGAACCTCTTAAATGGAATCAAAAACCTTCAAGTGGAGCCAAAACTCTTCAGATGGAGCCAAAACTCTTCAGATGGAGCCACAATCCTTCAGATGGAGTGAACAGGCACCAAGAGACAACCGGGCCAGAGACATGACCTGGCTGGAGACACAACCAGGTTCTTCTCCCTCCTCTGCCTGGGCTGGGATTTAAAGAAAAATAGGTTTTCCTATCGAGCTTTAGGAGCAAAAAGGCTTTTCCCATCAGCAGGATAAAGGAATTAAACTGGTGTCGCATCCCTGGCTCTGGAGGATGTTGGGAAGAGGCCTCGGGATCGATCGAGGTGGTTTTCCTGGGATGTGGGTTGGGAAAATCCCGGTGGGATGAAGAGGAGAAGGGGCTGCAGCTGCGATTCCCACCCTGAGCTCTGCGCTGTGAATCCATCGTGGAATTGTCACGGAATCGTTAAGGCCGGAAAAGACCTCTGAGGTCCTCGGGTCCAACCAGAGGTGACCCAGGAGGCCGTCGAAGATCTCAAGGACCTGGACGAGGCGGCTTTTAAGTCTTGTGTGTCCCCCCCCTTCCAAACCATCTGGGAACCGCTCGGAATTCCCGCTCCGGGAGCTTTCAGGACGTTGATCCTTTGTGTGGAGCCCCCAGCTCCGGGAGCTTTTGGGTTGTGGTTGTCGATCCCTTGTGTAGAGCCCCCAGGTCTGTAGGGTCCCCCCTGCCCATCGTGTCCCCCCCCCGTCCCCGCCCGCTGCGTCACGGCCCCGCTGTGCCCGCAGGACGTGTTCGAGATGCGCTTCGCCAAGATGCCGGACGAGCCGGAGGAGCCCGTCGTCCTTCCCGCCTCCTCGCCCGCCGTGGTGCCGCCCCCCACCAAGGTGGCCCCGCCCTCGTCCAGCGACAGCAGCAGCGACAGCTCCTCCGACAGCGACAGCTCCTCCGACGACTCCGAGGAGGAGCGGGCGCAGCGCTTGGCCGAGCTGCAGGAGCAGGTACCGCGCCCGGGGGGGGTCCCTGGGGTCCCCTCCCGGTGGGATTTGGTGGTCTCGTGGTCTTGGGGGTCCCCTCCCGGTGGGATTTGGTGGTCTCACGGTCTTGGGGGTCCCCTCCTGGTGGGATTTGGTGGTCTCGTGGTCTTGGGGGTCCTCTCCTGGTGGGATTTGGTCTCATGGTCTTGGGGGTCCTCTCCTGGTGGGATTTGGTGGTCTTGTGGTCTTGGAGGTCCTCTCCTGGTGGGATTTGGTGGTCTCGTGGTCTTGGAGGTCCTCTCCTGGTAGGATTTGGTGGCCTCGTGGTCTTGGCCCAAGGCCTTGGGCTTGGCGGTTGGGTGGCGGTGACCGAGCACTGCCGAGGGCCCCAAAATCATTGGGTTCATGGGTCCCAAAATCATTGGGTTCAAGGGTCCCAAAATCGTTGGGTTCAAGGGTCCCAAAATCGTTGGGTTTCGGGGCACGGAGGGGTCGGTGTTTTTTGGGGACAGTCCCTCCGGTGAGGACACGGGAGGTTCCCAAGGGCAGGAATTCGCTGCTGCTCCTGGGTGGTGTCCTCGTGGTTGGATTTGGGGGGACGAGGGTGGTCTTGGCCTTGATGGTCTTGGAGGTCTCTTCCAACCCTGGTGACTCGTTGGCAGTGGTTGGACTCGATGACCTTTGAGGTCTCTTCCAACCCTGGTGACTCGGTGACAATGGTTGGACTCGATGACCTTTGATGTCTCTCCAATCTTGGTGACTCGGTGACCATGGTTGGACTTGATGACCTTTGAGGTCTCTTCCAACCTTGGTGACTTGTTAGCAGTGGTTGACCTTGATGATCTTGGGGGTCTCTTCCAACCCTGGTGACTCGGTGACAATGGTTGGACTCGATGACCTTTGAGGTCTCTTCCAACCCTGGTGACTCGTTGGCAATGGTTGGACTCGATGATCTTTGAGGTCTCTCCAGTTTTGGTGACTTAGTGACCATGGTTGGACTCGATGATCTTGGAGGTCTCTTCCAACCCTGGTGACTCGTTGGCAATAGTTGGACTCGATGATCTTGGAGGTCTCTTCCAACCCTGGTGACTCGGTGACAATGGTTGACCTTGATGATCTTGGAGGTCTCTTCCAACCCTGGTGACTCGTTGGCAATAGTTGACCTTGATGGTCTTTGAGGTCTCTTCTAACCCTGGTGACTTAGTGACCATGGTTGGACTCGATGACCTTGGAGGTCTCTTCCAACCCTGGTGACTCGTTGGCAGTGGTTGGACTCGATGACCTTTGAGGTCTCTTCCAACCCTGGTGACTTGGTGACGATGGTTGGACTCGATGACCTTTGAGGTCTCTTCCCACCTGGATGATTCCAGGATTCCCGAGGGGAATCAGGACCCCCCCGGGTTGGGATTTCCCGGCAGCCCCCGGCCTTGCTCCCAGGCCCTCCCCCCTCGTGGCATCGTTAGCGCTGGTTAATTAGAGCCTCGTTAGCGATGCCTGGGCTGGGAGAGACAGCCCTGACCAGGTCTCCTTCCTCAAATGCTTAATTACCTACAAATCACTTAATTAATACGATAACCCACTTAATTACTACGATAACGAGGATGTGGTGGGCAGGAGAGGGAGACCAATGACTATGGAGGAGGAGGAGGAGGAGCTGGGCTGAAGGATGGGGCTGTTTGGGGAGCACCTCAAGGCCTGTTTGGGGAGCACCTCAAGGCCTGTTTGGGGAGCACCTCAAGCCTTCTTTGGGGAGCGCCTCAAGGCCTGTTTGGGGAGCACCTCAAGCTTTGTTTGGGGAGCACCTCAAGCCTTTTTTGGGGAGCACCTCAAGCCCTGTTTGGGGAGCACCTCAAGCCTTCTTTGGGGAGCACCTCAAGGCCTGTTTGGGGAGCACCTCAAGCCTTCTTTGGGGAGCACCTCAAGGCCTGTTTGGGGAGCACCTCAAGCCCTATTTTGGGAGCACCTCAAGGCCTGTTTGGGGAGCACCTCAAGGCCCATTTTGGGTGCACCTCAAGGCCTGTTTGGGGAGCACCTCAAGCCTTCTTTGGGGAGCACCTCAAGGCCTGTTTGGGGAGCACCTCAAGGCCTGTTTGGGGAGCATCTCAAGGCCTGTTTGGGGAGCACCTCAAGCCTTGTTTGGGGAGCACCTCAAGGCCTGTTTGGGGAGCACCTCAAGGCCTGTTTGGGGAGCACCTCAAGCCTTCTTTGGGGAGCACCTCAAGACCTGGTTGGGGAGCACCTCAAGCCCTGTTTGGGGAGCACCTCAAGGCCTGTTTGGGGAGCACCACAAGGCCTGTTTGGGGAGCACCTCAAGGCCTGTTTGGGGAGCATCTCAAGATCTGTTTGGGGAGCACCTCAAGCCTTGTTTGGGGAGCACCTCAAGACCTGGTTGGGGAGCACCTCAAGCCCTGTTTGGGGAGCACCTCAAGCCTTGTTTGGGGAGCACCTCAAGGCCCATTTTGGGTGCACCTCAAGCCTTGTTTGGGGAGCACCTCAAGACCTGGTTGGGGAGCACCTCAAGCCCTGTTTGGGGAGCACCTCAAGCCCTGTTTGGGGAGCACCTCAAGCCCTGGTACCGGTTCTGGGCCCCTCAAGCCAAGGCAGACGTTGAGGGGCTGGAGTGTGACCAGGGAAGGGAACGGAGCTGGGAAAGGGTCTGGAGAACTCCCACGGGAGCTGGGGAGGCTCAGCCTGGAGAAAAGGAGGCTCAGGGGGGACCTTCTGGCTCCCAATTCCCAGGAGGAAGGGCAGAGCCGGGTGGGGGGTCGGGCTCTGCTCCCAAGGGGACAGGACAGGAGGAAACGGCCTCGAGCTGCCCCGGGGGAGGGTCAGGTTGGCCTTGAGGAGGAATTTCCCCCTGGAAAGGGTGGTCGGGCACTGGAAGGGGCTGCCCGGGGAGGTGGTGGAGTCCCCACCCCTGGAGGTGTCCCCAAGGCACTCGGTGACCAGGGTCAGTCCGAGGGTGGACTCGCCGCTCCGGGAGGTCTTTCCCGAGCCCAGCATTCCGTGATTCCCCGATTCTCCCCCGGCAGCTCAAGGCCGTGCACGAGCAGCTGGCGGCCCTGTCCCAGCCCCAGCAGAACAAACCAAAGAAAAAGGAGAAGGACAAGAAGGAGAAGAAGAAGGAGAAGCACAAAAAGAAGGAGGAGCTGGAAGAGGCCAAGAAAAGCAAAGCCAAGGAGCCGCAGCCCAAGAAGGCCAAGAAGAGCAACAGCAACAGCAGCACCTCCAGGTGAGCCCTTCCCTTCCCTCCCGGCCCAGATCCTCGGCAGGGCAGCATTTCCCCTTCCCTCGTTAGCGTAATTAGCACAGGAGCCTTAACGAGTAACCCCCACCCCGCCCCGGAGGGGTCGAGATCTTGGGCACCATCCTTCTCTGTGGCTGCTGAGCGGGTTGAGCTGAGCCTTGGGTGTCCAGGAGCAGGTTGAGCTGAGCCTTGGGTGTCCAAGGGCAGGTTGAGCTGAGCCTTGGGTGTCCAGGGGCAGGTTGAGCTCAGCCTTGGGTGTCCAAGGGCAGGTTGAGCTGAGCCTTGGGTGTCCAGGGGCAGGTTGAGCTCAGCCTTGGGTGTCCAAGGGCAGGTTGAGCTGAGCCTTGGGTGTCCAAGAGCAGGTTGAGCTCAGCCTTGGGTGTCCAAGGGCAGGTTGAGCTCAGCTTTGGGTGTCCAAGAGCAGGTTGAGCTCAGCCTTGGGTGTCCAGGGGCAGGTTGAGCTGAGCCTTGGGTGTCCAGGAGCAGGTTGAGCTGAGCCTTGGGTGTCCAAGGGCAGGTTGAGCTGAGCCTTGGGTGTTCAAGAGCAGGTTGAGCTCAGACAGGAGCAGGTTGAGCTCAGCCTTGGGTGTCCAGGAGCAGGTTGAGCTCAGCCTTGGGTGTCCAAGGGCAGGTTGAGCTGAGCCTTGGGTGTCCAGGGGCAGGTTGAGCTCAGCCTTGGGTGTCCAAGGGCAGTTGAGCTGAGCCTTGGTGTCAGGGCAGGTTGAGCACTTGGGTGTCCAAGGGCAGGTTGAGCTGAGCCTTGGGTGTCCAAGAGCAGGTTGAGCTCAGCCTTGGGTGTCCAAGGGCAGGTTGAGCTCAGCTTTGGGTGTCCAAGAGCAGGTTGAGCTCAGCCTTGGGTGTCCAGGGGCAGGTTGAGCTGAGCCTTGGGTGTCCAGGAGCAGGTTGAGCTGAGCCTTGGGTGTCCAAGAGCAGGTTGAGCTGAGCCTTGGGTGTCCAGGAGCAGGTTGAGCTCAGCTTTGGGTGTCCAAGAGCAGGTTGAGCTGAGCCTTGGGTGTCCAGGAGCGGGTTGAGCTGAGCCTTGGGTGTCCAGGAGCAGGTTGAGCTCAGCCTTGGGTGTCCAGGAGCAGGTTGAGCTCAGCTTTGGGTGTCCAAGAGCAGGTTGAGCTGAGCCTTGGGTGTCCAGGAGCGGGTTGAGCTGAGCCTTGGGTGTCCAGGAGCAGGTTGAGCTCAGCCTTGGGTGTCCAGGAGCAGGTTGAGCTGAGCCTTGGGTGTTCAAGAGCAGGTTGAGCTCAGACAGGAGCAGGTTGAGCTCAGCCTTGGGTGTCCAGGAGCAGGTTGAGCTGAGCCTTGGGTGTCCAGGAGCAGGTTGAGCTCAGTCAAGAGCAGGTTGAGTTGAGCCTTGGGTGTCCAGGAGCAGGTTAAGCTCAGTGTTGGGTGTCCAGTGGCAGGTTAAGCTCAGTTTTGGTGTCTGTACCCGTTAAGCTCAGCTTTCCCCCAGACCCTCACGGTTGAGCTTTGAGCCGACCCTACTAACACCTGGGACCAAAACTAAACCCCCTGGCCCCAAACTCAACCCCCTGGCCCCAAACCTAAACCCCCTGGCCCCAAACTAAACCCTCTGGCCCCAAACTAAACCCCCTCACCCCAAACTAAACCCCCTCACCCCAAACTAAACCCCCTCACCCCAAACTAAACCCCCTGGCCCCAAACTAAACCCTCTGGCCCCAAACTAAACCCCCTCACCCCAAACTAAACCCCCTGGCCCCAAACTAAACCCTCTGGCCCCAAACTAAACCCCCTCACCCCAAACTAAATCCTCTAGCCCCAAACTAAACCCCCTCACCCCAAACTAACCCCCCTGGCCCCAAACCGACCCCCCTGACCCCGCGGGGTCCAGGCCGGGCTCTGACCCCCCTCCCGCTGTCCCCGAGCAGCAAGAAGGAGCCGGCGGCGGCCAAGCCGAGCCGGGCGGCTCCGGCCTACGAGTCGGAGGAGGAGGAGAAGTGCAAGCCCATGTCCTACGAGGAGAAGCGGCAGCTGAGCCTGGACATCAACAAACTGCCGGGGGAGAAGCTGGGCCGGGTCGTTCACATCATCCAGTCGCGGGAGCCGTCGCTCAAGAACTCCAACCCCGACGAGATCGAGATCGACTTCGAGACGCTCAAGCCGTCGACGCTGCGCGAGCTGGAGCGCTACGTCACCTCCTGCCTGCGCAAGAAGAGGAAACCCCCAGGTACCGCCCTTAGGCCCGGCTTTGGGAGGGGGACGGTTCAGTCAGGCCTGGCTTTGGGAGGGCGTGGGTTCAGTCAGGCCTGGCTTTGGGAGGGCGTGGGTTCAGTCAGACCTGGCTTTGGGAGGGGGACGGTTCAGTCAGGCCTGGCTTTGGGAGGGCGTGGGTTCAGTCAGGCCTGGCTTTGGGAGGGCGTGGGTTCCATTTGGAAACCCCCAGGTCCCACCTTTAGACCTGGTTTTGTGAGGGGGTGGGTTCCACTTGGAAACCCCCAGGTCCCACCTTTAGGCCTGGCTTTAGGGGGGTGGGTTCCACCTGGAAACCCCCAGGTACCAATTTTAGGCCCGGCTTTGGGAGGGGGTGGGTTCCACCTGGAAACCCTCAGGTACTGACTTAAGCCTGGCTTTAGAGGGGGGTGGGTTCCACCTGGGAACCCCCAGGTCCCACCTTTAGGCCTGGCTTTAGGAGGGAGTGGGTTCCACCTGGCAACCCCCAGGTGCCAACTTAGGCCTGGCTTTGGAGGATTTGGGTTCCACTTGGGGTTTTGGGCCCTCGGTTTGGGGTCGTTCCCGAGGCCGTTCCCAAGGGAAGTTTATTTATAATTCCGAGTTTATTTTTAATTCCGGGTTTATCGTTCCGAGGCTGTTTCTCGTTCTGAATTGATTTTTGATTCTGAGTTTATTTTTAATTCAGTTTATTTATAATTCTGAGTTTATTTTGGATTCTGAGTTTATTTTTAATTCAGTTCATTTATAATTTTGAATTTATTTTAAATTCAGTTTATTTATAATTCTGAGTTTATTTTGGATTCTGAGTTTATTTTTAATTCAGTTTATTTATAACTCTGAGTTTATTTTGGATTCTGAGTTTATTTTTGATTCTGAGTTTATTTTTAATTCAGTTTATTTATTATTCTGAGTTTATTTTTGATTCTGAGTTTATTTTTAATTCAGTTTATTTATTATTCTGAGTTTATTTTGGATTCTGAGTTTATTTTTAATTCAGTTTATTTATAATTCTGAGTTTATTTTGGATTCTCAGTTTATTTTGGATTCTCAGTTCATTTTGGATTCTCAGTTCATTTTTAGTTCCAATTTTTTTTTTAATTCAGTTCATTTATAATTTTGAATTTATTTTAAATTCAGTTTTTTTATAATTCTGAGTTTATTTTTGATTCCGAGTTTATTTTTAATTCAGTTTATTTATAATTCTGAGTTTATTTTGGATTCTCAGTTTATTTTGGATTCTCAGTTCATTTTTAGTTCCAATTTTTTTTTTAATTCAGTTCATTTATAATTTTGAATTTATTTTAAATTCAGTTTTTTTATAATTCTGAGTTTATTTTTGATTCCGAGTTTATTTTTAGTTCCGAGTTTATTTTTAATTCGGTTCATTTATAATTCTGAGTTTATTTTTAATTCCGTTCATTTATAATTTTGAATTTATTTTAAATTCAATTTATTTATAATTCTGAGTTTATTTTGGGTTCTGAGTTTATTTTTCATTCTGAGTTTTTTTCATTCTAAATTTACTTTTAATTCCGAGTTTATTTCTAATTCCGAGTTTATTTTTAATTCGGTTCATTTATAATTCTGAGTTTATTTTTGATTCTGAGTTTATTTTTCATTCTAAATTTATTTATAATTCCAAGTTTATGTGTAATTCCAACTATATAGATCTGAGTTTATTTTTCATTCTGAGTTTTATTTTTCATTCTATATTTATTTATAAATATTATTTATAAATTTATTTATTTATTCCGAGTTTATATATAATTCCAAGTATATAATTCCCAGTTTATTTTTAATTCCGAGTTTATTTATAATTCCGAGTTTATTTTTAATTCCCAGTTTATTTTTCATTCTAAGTCTATTTATTTAATGCTTTCAAGTTTATTTCTAATTCCAATTTTATTTTCATTCTGAGTTTATTTTTCATTCGGTTTATTTAGAATTCTGATTATTTTTTTAATCCCGAGTTTATTTCTAATTCCGAGTTTATTTTTAATTCTGAGTTTATTTTTAATTCTGAGTTTATTTTTCATTCTGAGTTTTAATTCCAAGTATATTTTTAATTCTGAGTTTATTTTTCATTCTAAATTTATTTATAATCCCTAATTTATTTATAATTCTGAGTTTATTTATAATTCCCAGTTTATTTTTAATTCCCAGTTTATTTTTAATTCCCAGTTTATTTTTAATTCGGTTGATTTATAATTCTTAGTTTATTTTTAATTCCAAGCTTATTTTTCATTCTGAGTTTGTTTTTCATTCTAAATTCATTCTTAATTCCGAGTTTATCTTTAATTCTGAGTTTATTAATAATTCCAAGTTTATGTTTATTAATAATTCCGAGTTTATATATAATTCTGAGTTTATCTTTCATTCTGAATTTATTTTTAATTTTGCATTAATTTTTAATTCTGAGTTTATCTTTAATTCTGAGTTTATTAATAATTCTGAGTTTATTAATAATTCCAAGTTTATGTTTATTAATAATTCCGAGTTTATATATAATTCTGAGTTTATCTTTAATTCTGAATTTATTTTTAATTCTGAGTTTATCTTTAATTCTGAGTTTATCTTTAATTCCGAGTTTATTTTTAATTCAGTTTATTTATAATTCTGAGTTTGTTTTTCATTCTGAGTTTGTTTTTAGTTCTGAGTTTTATGGGTGGTTAATGAGGTGATTACAGCTGGTTAATGAGATAATTAGGGGTGGTTGGTTAGTTGATTATGGGTGGTTAATGAGGTAATTACAGTTGTTTAATTTGGTAATTATGGCTGGTTAATGAGGGGATTACGGGTGGTTAATGAGGGGATTATGGGTGGTCAGTTAATTGATTACAGGTAGTTAATGAGGTGATTATGGTTAGTTGATTACAGGTAGTTAATGAGGTGATTACAGGTGGTTAGTTGATTACAGGTAATTAATGAGGTGATTACAGGTGGTTGGTTAGTTGATTACAGGTAATTAATGAGGTGATTACAGATGGTTGGTTAGTTGATTACAGGTAATTAATGAGGTGATTACAGATGGTTGGTTAGTTGATTACAGGTAATTAATGAGGTGATTACAGATGGTTGGTTAGTTGATTACAGGTAATTAATGAGGTGATTACAGGTGGTTAATAAGGTAATTACAGCTGGTTAATGAAGTATTGTGGTGGTTTGTTGATATGGGTGGTTAATGAGGTGACTGTGGGTGGTTAATGAGGTGACTGTGGGTGGTTAATGAGGTGACTGTGGGTGGTTAATGAGGTGACTATGGGTGGTTAATGAGGTGACTGTGGGTGGTTAATGAGGTGACTATGGGTGGTTAATGAGGTGACTGTGGGTAGTTAATGAGGTGATTATGGGTGGTTAATAAGGTAAATACAGCTGGTTAATGAAGTGATTGTGGTAGTCAGTTGATATGGGTGGTTAATGAGGTGACTGGGTAGTTAACGAGGTGACTGTGGGTAGTTAATGAGGTGATTATGGGTGGTTGATGAGGTGACTGGGTAGTTAACGAGGTGACTGTGGGTGGTTAATTAGGTGATTATGGGTGGTTAACAAGATGACTATGGGTGGTTAATGAGGTGATTATGGATAGTATATGAGGTGACTGTGGGTAGTTAATGAGGTGACTGTGGGTAGTTAATGAGGTGACTGTGGGTGGTTAATGAGGTGACTGTGGGTAGTTAATGATGTAACTGTGGGTAGTTAATGATGTAACTATGGGTGGTTAATGAGGTGACTGTGGGTAGTTAATGAGGTGACTGTGGGTGGTTAACAAGGTAACTATGGGTAGTTAATGATGTAACTATGGGTGGTTAATGAGGTGACTGTGGGTAGTTAATGAGGTGATTATGGGTGGTTAATGAGGTGACTGTGGGTAGTTAATGAGGTGACTATGGGTGGTTAATGAGGTGACTGTGGGTAGTTAATGAGGTGATTATGGGTGGTTAACAAGGTAACTATGGGTAGTTAATGAGGTGATTAGTGGTGGTTAATGCAGTGACTGTGGGTAGTTAATGAGGTGACTATGGGTGGTTAATGAGGTGACTGTGGGTAGTTAATGAGGTGACTGTGGGTAGTTAATGATGTAACTATGGGTGGTTAATGAGGTGACTGTGGGTAGTTAATGATGTAACTATGGGTGGTTAATGAGGTGACTGTGGGTAGTTAATGATGTAACTATGGGTGGTTAATGAGGTGATTATGGGTAGTTAATGATGTGACTATGGGTGGTTAATGAGGTGACTGTGGGTAGTTAATGAGGTGATTATGGGTGGTTAACAAGGTAACTATGGGTAGTTAATGAGGTGATTAGGGGTGGTTAACAAGGTAACTATGGGTAGTTAATGATGTAACTATGGGTGGTTAATGAGGTGACTGTGGGTAGTTAATGAGGTGATTATGGGCGGTTAATGAGGTGACTATGGGTGGTTAATGATGTAACTATGGGTGGTTAATGAGGTGACTGTGGGTAGTTAATGATGTAACTATGGGTGGTTAACAAGGTAACTGTGGGTAGTTAATGATGTAACTATGGGTGGTTAATGAGGTGACTATGGGTGGTTAATGAGGTGACTGTGGGTAGTTAATGATGTAACTATGGGTGGTTAATGAGGTGACTATGGGTGGTTAATGAGGTGACTGTGGGTAGTTAATGAGGTGATTATGGGTAGTTAATGAGGTGACTGTGGGTAGTTAATGAGGTGACTGTGGGTAGTTAATGATGTAACTATGGGTGGTTAACGAGGTGACTGTGGGTAGTTAATGATGTAACTATGGGTGGTTAATGAGGTGACTATGGTTGTTTAATGAGATGATTACGGGTGGCCAGTTACTCGATCAGGGCTGGTTAACGAGCTGATTAGTCCTGTCTAACGACCCGCCCTGTCCCCGCAGCCGAGAAGGTCGACGTCCTGGCCGGCTCGTCCAAGCTCAAGGGCTTCTCGTCGTCGGAGTCGGAGAGCAGCAGCGAGTCCAGCTCCTCCGACAGCGACGAGTCGGACTCAGGTTAGCGCTTCCCGCCGCTCCCTCCCACCCTTCCCGCCCTTCCCGCCCCTCCCGCTCCCGCTCCGGACAAATAAACTCGTTTTCAGTCCTGCCTCGGTCTTTTAATTGTTCTTTTGAAGCTCCCCGGGACGGCCCAACCCGGCGCCGGGGGTCGGGCGGGGCGGGGACTCCTCCGACCCCATTCCGGGGCTTTTCCTCGGCTTTTCCTTGGAGGGCTTGGCTTGACCCCCCACCCCCACCCCGGATCGGTGTTTTTAGGGGAAAAAACGGTGCTTTTGCCTCCGGGGAAGCGTCGGAAACGTCGGTGCCGACGCGGAGGATGGAAAAGAAACGGGAGGGGAGGGGATTTTGTGGATGAAAAGCTTTTCGGGCGGGTCTCGGTTCCGGGATCTCGAGGGGAAAATCGGGTTGAAATGGGAATTTTGGGATCCCCCGGGAGGTGTCTCCCTCATGCCTCTGGTTTAAGTCCCTCCTGGTTCAAGTCCCAGATACCTGGTTTAAGTCCCAGATAACCTGGGTTTAAATCACCATTACCCGGGTGCTCATCCCAAATCCAGAGCCTCAATCCCAGTGTCCCATTCCCAAACACACCCAGAGAACCAGGTTTAATCCACAGAGAACCAGGTTTAATTCACACATAACCAGGTTTAATCCACAGAGAACCAGGTTTAATTCACTCATAACCAGGTTTAATTCACTCATAACCAGGTTTAATCCACAGATAACCAGGTTTAATCCACAGAGCACCAGGTTTAATTCACTCATAACCAGGTTTAATCCTCAGAGCACCAGGTTTAATTCACTCATAACCAGGTTTAATTCACACATAACCAGGTTTAATTCACAGAGAACCAGGTTTAATTCACACATAACCAGGTTTAATTCACACATAACCAGGTTTAATCCACAGAGAACCAGGTTTAATCCACAGAGAACCAGGTTTAATTCACTCATAACCAGGTTTAATTCACACATAACCAGGTTTAATCCACAGAGAACCAGGTTTAATTCACACATAACCAGGTTTAATTCACTCATAACCAGGTTTAATTCACTCATAACCAGGTTTAATCCACAGAGCACCAGGTTTAATTCACACATAACCAGGTTTAATCCACAGAGAACCAGGTTTAATTCACACATAACCAGGTTTAATCCTCAGAGCACCAGGTTTAATCCACAGAGCACCAGGTTTAATCCACAGAGAACCAGGTTTAATCCACAGAGAACCAGGTTTAATTCACACATAACCAGGTTTAATCCACAGAGAACCAGGTTTAATTCACACATAACCAGGTTTAATCCTCAGAGCACCAGGTTTAATTCACAGAGAACCAGGTTTAATTCACACATAACCAGGTTTAATTCACAGAGCACCAGGTTTAATTCACACATAACCAGGTTTAATTCACACATAACCAGGTTTAATTCACACATAACCAGGTTTAATCCACAGAGCACCAGGTTTAATTCACTCATAACCAGGTTTAATTCACACATAACCAGGTTTAATTCACTCATAACCAGGTTTAATTCACACATAACCAGGTTTAATCCACAGAGCACCAGGTTTAATTCACTCATAACCAGGTTTAATTCACACATAACCAGGTTTAATTCACACATAACCAGGTTTAATCCACAGAGAACCAGGTTTAATTCACACATAACCAGGTTTAATCCACAGAGCACCAGGTTTAATCCACAGAGCACCAGGTTTAATTCACTCATAACCAGGTTTAATTCACACATAACCAGGTTTAATCCACAGATAACCAGGTTTAATTCACACATAACCAGGTTTAATTCACACATAACCAGGTTTAATTCACACATAACCAGGTTTAATCCACACACATCCACGCCCCAAACTTGGAAAATCGGGATGAATTTTAGCCCCAAAACGCTTCCATTTTGAATTTTTTCCCCACAAACCCTCGACCTGCCGCCAGTATTTTCCCAAAATCTCTTTCTTTTGATCTCCCCTCCGGGGTTTCGCCGCCGTGGAACCACCAACTTCTTCCCCCCCCAAAAAAAAAACCAGGAGAAAAACTGCATCAGTTTTTCTATTTTTGGTTTTTAGGAATAAAACCAATTCAAGTGGCTTTGCTACAAAACCCTGTTTTTTCGTGGAACGGTGGGATTTTGACCCGGAATGTGGGAATTTGGGGGGGGGGGTGGTGATGGAACCGTCTCTCGGGGATTCGCCTTTTTGGGGGAACGTGGGTGGGACTAAAATGAGGATTTAGGGGAAAAATCCAACCTATCCCTGTGGCCGTCGGTGGGGGCGGAGCCTCAGGGCCCAATTGAACCTTTCTGCTGGAAAATCGGCCGGAAGTGACGTCATGGGAATGACCTTTGCCTTCAATCCCGGCGGGTTTTATTCCCGCGGCATCAGGGGATGAAGGTCCATCCTTGGGTTGGGTTGGCGTCTCCAAAATCACCGAGTGACTCCCTGGAACCCCAAAACACCAACTGTGACCCAACAATCGGCTTCATTGGATGAAGGTCCATCCTTGGGTTGGGTTGGCGTCTCCAAAATCACCGAGTGACTCCCTGGAACCGCAAAACACCAACTGTGACCCAACAATCATCATCAGAACATGAAGGTCCATCCATGGGTTGGGTTGGTGTCTCCAAAATCACCGAGTGACCCTCTGGGACCACGTGATCCAATTGTGACCCAGCAGTCGGCTTCATCGGATGAAGGTCCATCCTTGGGTTGGGTTGGTGTCTCCAAAATCACCGAGTGACCCCCCCCCGGACCACGTGATCCAATTGTGACCCAACAATCGGCTTCATTGGATGAAGGTCCATCCTTGGGTTGGGTTGGTGTCTCCAAAATTGCCAAGTGACCCCCTGGGACCGCGTGACCTGCCTGTGACCCAACAATTGGCATCAGGACATGAAGGTCCATCCTTGGGTTGGGTTGGCATCTCCAAAATCACCAAGTGACTCCCTGGAACCCCAAAACACCAACTGTGACCCAACAATCGGCTTCATTGGATGAAGGTCCATCCTTGGGTTGGGTTGGTGTCTCCAAAATCACCGAGTGACCCCCCAGGACCATCGTGGTCTCCATTGGCTTTGTCTTCTTGGAGAAGACGTCCTTGGCCGTCCTGGAAGGCCGTCGGGGTCAAAGATGGGAATCTTCTCAGTGTTCTTGGACGCCGGGAAGCTGCCGAACCACGTGATCCGACTGTGAGCCAGCAGTCGGCATCGGTGGATGAAGGTTCGTCCTTGGGTTGGGTTGGCCAAACTCAGTCACCTCTGGAATCACCGGATGATCCCCTGGGCTCACCAGGACTTTGCCACTCATGGTCTCCGTTGGCTCCATGGTCTCGGCGAAGGGTCTCCCCAAGCATCCGGTGCTCCGGCCGCGGTCGAGACGGGAATCCTCCAATCCCACTCCATCCCCTCAACCCCCCGTGGCCACGTCCAGCTCGTGCCAGGATTCCTCACAGAAGCTCCCCAGGAGACTCGGAGGAGGACGGAGAAGATCCTCGTTCGTCTTCCCAGAGGAACAACACCCGGAATGTGGGTTTTGGAGAAGCCCAACCGGGATGGTTCCTCTTCCAGCCCAAAATCGGAGCGGGGCTGTGCTCGGCCGACTCGTGTCACGGGGCTTTTTTTTGGGAGCTGATGTTTATTCCCACCCGGTCCTGGATTATCTGGGGCTTTTTTTGCTCTTCCCACTCGAGTTTCTCCTGAATTTGGGGTTTCTTCCCCATCCCGGGAGCGCTTTGATCCTGATCCGAGTAGGACGGGAACTGGGGGGTCGTGAAGCCGCCTCTGCTCCCCAGGATCCGCTCCCAGGTGTGGTTTATCCATAGGGATCATCTGCTGGATCATCTTGTCTCCAGCTCTTGGCCTTGGATCTTCCCCGGGATGAGCAGCAGGTCCTGCAGAGCAATTCCATCCTCAGGGAAGAGGAACTCGGCTCTTGGGCTTTCTGGAAAGGCCCCTCTGGAGCTGTGGATGCTCAGCAGGACCACGGACACCCATCTGGAGCTGTGGGTGCCCTTCCCAATCCATGGACACCCCTCTGGAGCTGTGGATGCTCAGCAGGACCATGGACACCCATCTGGAGCTGTGGATGCCCTTCCCAATCCATGGATACCCCTCTGGAGCTGTGGATGCCCTTCCCAATCCATGGACACCCCTCTGGAGCTGTGGATGCTCAGCAGGACCATGGACACTCCTCTGGAGCTGTGGATGCCCTTCCCAATCCATGGACACCCCTCTGGAGCTGTGGATGCCCATCCCAATCCATGGACACCCCTTGGAAGCCGTGGGTGCCCATCCCAATCCATGGACACCCCTCTGGAGCTGTGGATGCCCTTCCCAATCCATGGACACCCCTCTGGAGCTGTGGATGCTCAGCAGGACCACGGACACCCATCTGGAGCTGTGGATGCCCTTCCCAATCCATGGACACCCCTTGGAAGCCGTGGGTGCCCATCCCAATCCATGGACACCCCTCTGGAGCTGTGGATGCTCAGCAGGACCATGGACACCCCTCTGGAGCTGTGGATGCCCTTCCCAATCCATGGACACCCCTCTGGAGCTGTGGATGCCCATCCCAATCCATGGACACCCCTGTGGAGCTGTGGATGCCCATCCCAATCCATGGACACCCCTCTGGAGCTGTGGATGCCCTTCCCAATCCATGGACACCCCTCTGGAGCTGTGGGTGCCCATCCCAATCCATGGGTACCCATCCCAATCCATGGCCACCCCTCTGGAGCTGCGGGTGCTCTCCAAGACCATGGACACCCCTTGGAAGCCGTGGGTGCCCATCCCAATCCATGGACACCCATCTGGAGCTGTGGATGCTCAACAGGACCATGGACACCCCTCTGGAGCTGTGGATACCCATCCCAATCCATGGACACCCCTCTGGAGCTGTGGGTGCCCATCCCAATCCATGGCCACCCCTCTGGAAGCTGTGGGTGCCCATCCCAATCCATGGACACCCCTTGGAAGCCGTGGGTGCCCATCCCAATCCATGGACACCCCTCTGGAGCTGTGGGTGCCCATCCCAATCCATGGACACCCCTCTGGAGCTGTGGGTGCCCATCTAATCCATGGACACCCCTTGGAAGCCGTGGGTGCCCATCCCAATCCATGGACACCCCTCTGGAGCTGTGGGTGCCCTTCCCAATCCATGGACACCCCTCTGGAGCTGTGGGTGCCCATCCCAATCCATGGCCACCCCTCTGGAAGCTGTGGGTGCCCATCCCAATCCATGGACACCCCTTGGAAGCCGTGGGTGCCCATCCCAATCCATGGACACCCCTCTGGAGCTGTGGGTGCCCATCCCAATCCATGGGTGCCCATCCCAATCCATGGACACCCCTCTGGAGCTGCGGGTGCTCACCAGGACCACCTTGGAATTCCTGGGGTATCCGAGGCCTTTCCCGGCCGTTGGGTGGAAGGACTCCGGGTCGGGGTCGGGTTTTACCTTTTCCTTCCTCCCGCGATTCCTCCCCCTTTTTGCGGCGGCCAAACCCCAAATCCCGGGGCTGGAGATCCCGGGGAATTCCGGCTCCCGCCCCAGACCCTTCCCGCGCTCCGGGCTCGGCGCCGCCGCGGCACTGACGGCTCCTCTTTCCCCTTGTTGTTTTTGGCAGAAATGGCACCCAAGCTGAAGAAAAAAGGGCATTCGGGGCGAGAGCAGAAAAAGGTGAGAGGCACCGCGGCCTCGGGGCGGGAGCGGGAGCTTTGGGAACGCCGGGCCGGGAATGCCGACGGGAGAGCGGGTTGGGGGCGTTGGCCCCGTTCCCTCGCTCGGCTGAGGCGGGGTTGGGTTTCCCGGGAAGGTATTCCCGGTCCCCCCGGGGTGGTGGGGAAGGTGTCCCAGGGAGCCGGGGGGGACCAAGAGGGTGTTTTGGTGACTTGGGAACAGTTTTGGTGACTAAAAAGGTCTTTTGGTGACTTGGGAGGAGTTTTGGTGACCAAAAAGGTCTTTTGGTGACTTGGGAACAGTTTTGGTGACTAAAAAGGTCTTTTGGTGACTTGGGAACAGTTTTGGTGACCAAAAAGGTCTTTTGGTGACTTGGGAACAGTTTTGGTGACCAAAAAGGTCTTTTGGTGACTTGGGGGAGGATGTTTTGGGGACTGAAAAGGGATTTTTGAGAACCAAAAGGGCTTTTTTGGTGACCAGGAAGGTGGTCTGGGGGTCAAAAAAGGTGTTTTTTGAGGGCTGGGAGGGTTCTTTGCTCACCCAGGGAGGGGGCTTTTGGTCACTGGGAGAGAAGTTTGGCGACCGAAAAGGTCACCCAGGAGAGCTTTTGGATGACCAATCACCCATTTTTAATGACCAAAAAGCCCTTTTGATGACCAATCACCCATTTTAAGGACCAAAAAGCCCTTTTGGTGACCCAGGAGAGCGTTTTGGTGACCAATAACCCATTTTTGATGACCAGTAACCCATTTTTGATGACCAACAACCCATTTTGATGACCCATGAGACCATTTTGATGGCCAATAACCCATTTTGATGACCAGTAACCCATTTTTGATGACCACCAACCCATTTTGATGACCCACGAGACCATTCCGATGGCCGATAACCCGTTTTCGATGACCCAGAAGGTCACCTCGACGCCCAAAAACCCCACTTTGACGCCGTCCCGCTGACTCTCCCCTCTCTCTCTCTCTCTCTCCTTCCCTCCCCCGCCAGCACCACCACCACCACCACCCTCCGGCGCAGCCGCCGCCGCCTCCGCCCCAGCCCGTGCCCGCGGCGCTGCCGCTGGTGCAGCCGCCGCCGCCCCCGCCGCCCGGCCCGGCCCCCGCCCCGCCCATGAAGGCGTCGCCGCCGCCCTTCGTGCCCGCCCCGGTGCCGGTGCTGGAGCACCCCCTGCCCGGGACCATGTTCGACACCATGAGCCACTTCGGCCAACCCATCCTGCACCTGCCCCAGCCGGAGCTGCCGCCGCACCTGCCCCCGGCGCCCGAGCACGGCACCCCCCCCCACCTCAACCAGCACGTGGTGTCCCCTCCAGGTGAGAGGGCTGGGGGGGGGGGGCGGAATCGGGCCCTCCCGGAGGTGCCAGGGGGGATTTATCACTCCTGGAGGTGCCAAGTGGGATTGGACCCTCTTGGAGGTGCCAAGTGGGATTTATCCCTCCTGGAGGAGCTGGGTGGGGTCTGTCCCTCCTGGAGGTGCCAAGTGGGATTTATCCCTCCTGGAGGTGCCAGGTGGGATTTATTTATCCCTCCTGGAGGTGCCAAGTGGGATTTATCCCTCCCGGAGGTGCCAGGGGGGATTTATCCCTCCTGGAGGAGCTGGGTGGGGTCTGTCCCTCCTGGAGGTACCAAGTGGGATTTATCCCTCCTGGAGGTGCCAGGTGGAATTTATTTATCCCTCCTGGAGGTGCCAAGTGGGATTTATCCCTCCTGGAGGAGCTGAGTGGAGTCTGTCCCTCCTGGCAGTGTTGGATGGGGTCTGTCCCTCCTAGAGGAGCTGGGTGTGGTTTGTCCCTTCTGGAGGAGCTGGGTGGGCTCTGTCCCTCCTGTCAGTGCCGGGTGGGCTCTGTCCCTCCTGGAGGAGTTGGGTTGACTCTGTCCCTCCTGGAGGAGCTGGGTGGGCTCTGTCCCTCCTGGCAGTGTTGGGTGGGCTCTGTCCCTCCTGGAGGAGTTGGGTGGGCTCTGTCCCTCCTGGAGGAGCTGGGTGGGCTCTGTCCCAACTGGAGGAGCTGGGTGGGCTCTGTCCCTCCTGGAGGAGCTGGGTGGGCTCTGTCCCTCCTGGAGGAGCTGGGTGGGGTCTGTCCCAACTGGAGGAGCTGGGTGGGCTCTGTCCCTCCTGGAGGAGCTGGGTGGGCTCTGTCCCAACTGGAGGAGCCGGGTGGGCTCTGTCCCTCCTGTCAGTGTTGGGTTGGCTCTGTCCCTCCTGTCAGTGTTGGGTGGGGTCTGTCCCTCCTGGAGGAGTTGGGTGGGCTCTGTCCCTCCTGTCAGTGTTGGGTTGGCTCTGTCCCTCCTGGAGGAGTTGGGTGGGCTCTGTCCCTCCTGGAGGAGTTGGGTGGGGTCTGTCCCTCCTGGAGGAGTTGGGTGGACTCTGTCCCTCCTGGAGGAGTTGGGTGGACTCTGTCCCTCCTGGCAGTGCCGGGTGGGCACCGACCGGGCCCGGGACCTCCCTCACTGACCCCCCCCCCCTCGTGTCCTTCTCTCCCCCCCAGCTTTGCACAACGCTCTGCCTCAGCAGCCCTCGAGGCCCAGCAACCGCGCCGCGGCGCTGCCGCCCAAGCCCCCGCGCCCCCCGGCCGTGTCTCCGGCGCTGCCGCCGCAGCCGCTCCTCCCGCAGCCGCCGCTGCCGCAGCCGCCGCAGGTGCTGCTGGAGGACGAGGAGCCGCCGCCGCCGCCGCACCACGGGCTGCCCCTGAGCGCCAGCCAGATGCAGCTGTACCTGCAGCAGCTGCAGAAGGTGCAGCCGCAGACTCCGCTTCTCCCTTCAGTGAAGGTCCAGTCGCAGGCGCCGCCGCCGCAGCCGCCGGCGCTGCCGCCGCCGCCGCCGCCCCCGACGCACCCGGCGGTGCAGCAGCTGCAGCCGCCGCCGCGCCCGCTGCACATGCAGCCCCCCCTGCCCTTCCCGTCCCACCTGCCCCAGCCGCCGCCGCCGCCGCCGCCGCCCCAGCAGCAGCAGCAGCAGCAGCAGCAGCAGCAGCAGCAGCAGCAGCACCCGCCGCCCCCGCAGCCCCCCCAGCCCCCGGCGCAGCCGCCGGCGCCCGCCAAGCCGCAGCAGGTCATCCAGCACCACCCGTCGCCGCGGCACCACAAGGCAGACCCCTACGGCAGCGGTGAGGAGGAGCAGGAGGAGGAGGGTGGGGAGCGGGGAAGGGGCGGCGGGTGGGGTGGGAGCCCCCAGGAGGGGTCCTGCTGCCGGAGCCGCGGAGATCCGGCGGTGTCGGGGGGTGGAGGAGCTCGGGGTGGTCACTTCTGGAGGGTCTTGAGGGTCTGGAGTTGTTGAGGATCTCGGAGGTCTCCAGTTGTTGAGGATCTCGGAGGTCTCCAGTTGTTGAGGATCTCGGGGGTCTCCCATTGTTGAGGATCTCGGAGGTCTCCAGTTGTTGAGGATCTCGGAGGTCTCCAGTTGTTGAGGATCTCGGGGGTCTCCCATTGTTGAGGATCTCGGAGGTCTCCAGTTGTTGAGGATCTTGGAGGTCTCCAGTTGTTGAGGTTCTTGGGGATCTCCCATTGTTGAGGATCTCGGGGATCTCCCGTTGTTGAGGATCTTGGAGGTCTCCAGTTGTTGAGGATCTCGGGGATCTCCCATTGTTGAGGATCTTGGAGGTCTCCAGTTGTTGAGGATCTCGGGGATCTCCAGTTGTTGAGGATCTCGGGGATCTCCCATTGTTGAGGATCTCGGGGATCCCCAGGTTTTGAGGATCTCAGGGATCCCCAGGTTTTGAGGATCTGGAGTTACTGAGGATCTCAAGGTTTTGAGGATCTTGAGGATCTCCAGTTGTTGGGGATCCCAAGTTACTGAGGATCCCAAGGACCTCCAATTTTTGAGGATCTCAAGGATCTCCAGTTGTTGAGGATCTCGGGAATCTCCAGTTGTTGAGGATCTCAAGGATCTCCAATTTTTGAGGATCTCGAGGATCTCAAGGATCTCCAGTTGTTGAGGATCTCGGGAATCTCCAGTTGTTGAGGATCTTGGGAATCTCCAGTTGTTGAGGATCTCAAGGATCTCCAATTTTTGAGGATCTCCAGTTGTTGAGGATCTCAAGGATCCTCAGGTTCTGAGGATCTGGAGTTACTGAGGGTTTCAAGGATCTCTGGTTTTGGAGGATTCTGAGTCGTTGAGGATCTCAAGTGTCTCCAGTTTTTGAGGATCTGGAGTTATTGAGGATCTCGATCTCAACTTTTTGAGGATCTCCAGTTGTTGGGGATCCCGAGTTATTGAGGATCCCGAGGATCTCCAGTTGTTGAGGATCTCAAACATCTCCAATTGTTGAGGATCTCAAGGATCTCCAGTTCTTTAGGACCTTGAGGATGCCAAGTTCTTGAGGATCTCTAGTTTTTGAGGATCTCCAGGATCTCCAGTTTTAAGGATCTCCAGTCTGGAATTTTTGAGAAACTTGAGGGTCTCAGATTTTGGAA